>NW_021822941.1:2847492-3110795 GCF_901001165.1 Salmo trutta | reverse complement strand
TTTAAATTCACACAGGACAACCGGATAAGACAAGAGAAATACTCGAGATGTAACAGACTGACCCTAGCCCCCCGACACATAAACTACTGCAGCATAATACTGGAGGCTGAGACAGGAGGGATCAGAAGACACTGTGGCCCCATCCGATGATACACCATGGGAATTAGTGCATGGGAAGTAGTGCATTCAGAAAGTATTCAGACCACCTTGACTTTTTTCACATTGTGTTACGTTACAGCCTTATTCTAAAATGTATTAAATTGTTTTTTTTCTCATCAATTTACACACAATACAACATAATGACATCACAATACCCAATAATGACATCACAATACCCCATAATGACATCACAATACCCCATGATGACATCACAATACCCAATAATTACAAAGCAAAAAATGTTTTTTTTCTGCCCCTCTCTTCTTCTCCCCCTCTCCTCTTCTCCTCCCTCTCTTCTTCTCTCCTCTTCTCCCCCTCTTCCCTTCTTCTCTCCTCTTCTCCTCCCTCTTTTCTTCTTCTCACCTCTTCTCCCCCTCTCCTCTTCTCCCCATCTCCTTTTCTCCCCCCTCTCAACTTTATCCCCCTCACCCTTTTTTTCTGCCCCTCTCTTCTTCTCCCCCTCTCCTCTTTTTCTCCCTCTCTTCTTCTCTTCTCTTCTCCCCCTCTACCCTTCTTCTCTCCTCTTCTCCTCCCTCTTTTCTTCTTCTCTCCTCTTCTCCCCCTCTCTTCTTCTCCCCATCTCCTTTTCTCCCCCTCTCAACTTTGCCCCCCTCTCCCCTTTTTTTCTGCCCCTCTCTTCTTCTCCCCCTCTCCTCTTCTCCTCCCTCTCTTCTTCTCTCCTCTTCTCCCCCTCTCCCCTTCTTCTCTCCTCTTCTCCTCCCTCCCCTCTTCTTCTCTCCTCTTCTCACTCCTCTCCTCTTATCCCCCCTCTCCTCTTCTCCCCCATCTCTTGTTCTCTCATCTTCTGTCCCATCTAGCTTCTACACATCCCCCCTTCTCCTGCTCTAACATGAGACCTCATCAGTACTCATTTTGGGTGCTGGTACTGTTTATATTTAGGTGCTGGAACATTAAGCCAATATTCTATAAGAGGTGAACTCAAGCAGTAGAAAGTTAGAGGTGATATTATAGAACACTATGTGTAACTTTGCTGCTCTGTCAGCAGTTTCCTGTGGAGTTTTTCTAATGTCAGTGTTTCCTGTAGGTAGGTGGGTTTAACCACTGATCTGATCCGCTTAACAGTATGTCATATCAAACCAAGTTTATTCACCCACTGGGTCACACAGCTTCATAAGACAAAGACCTGTTTACACCAACCCATATTTATAATATGCTGAGTATCCTCACACATCTGGACAGCCAATACATCTCTGTTGCTAGACTGGACTTTAGTTACAGCTGTCTTTTCTCTCTTCATCTGACCTGACCTCTGACCTCTGACCTGACCTCTGACCTCTGACCTGACCTCTGACCTGACCTCTGACCTGACCTCTGACCTCTGACCTGACCTCGGCCCATAAATTCCAAACTAATCCACAGTTATCCACCCTTATCAGTGACCGCAAGCATGTGATTGCCTTTTCCCTTACTTAGTTCCTTTTCAGGGCCCTGGCAGTTATACAACCTCCATTGATCCCAGCATATACATTTTCTCATCCATGTAACCATTAACCTGTTTAGGATAGGGGGCAGTATTTTCACGGCCGGATACAAAACGTACCCGATTTAACCTGTCTGGCGCATGTGGGACGAATTCGTCCCACCTACGTAACAGACACTTCAATCCAGTGGCGCGATTTTTGAATCGTTTGAAATACTATTACTTCAATTTCTCAAACATATGACTATTTTACAGCTATTTAAAGACAAGAATCTCGTTAATCTAACCACACTGTCCGATTTCAAAAAGGCTTTACAACGAAAGCAAAACATTAGATTATGTCAGGAGAGTGCCCAGCCAGAAATAATCAGACACCCATTTTTCAAGCTAGCATATCATGTCACATAAACCCAAACCACAGCTAAATGCAGCACTAACCTTTTATGATCTTCATCAGATGACACACCTAGGACATTATGTTATACAATACATGCATGTCTGTTCAATCAAGTTCATATTTATATCAAAAACCAGCTTTTTACATTAGCATGTGACGTTCAGAAAAAGCATACCCCCCGCAAACTTCCGGGGAATTTACTAACAGTTTGCTAAATTACTCATGATAAACGTTCACAAAAAGCATAACAATTATTTTAAGAATTATAGATACATTACTCCTCTATGCACTCGATATGTCCGATTTCCTCTTGCGCATATCATCCCGTTAGCGGGATCATTTTCCAGCGAAAACTCCTAGAGACATTAGCATAACGAAATTCAATATATATTTTTTTCAAATATAGGACTGTCTCATATCGTTTTATAGATACACCTCTCTTGAATCGACCCTCGTTGTCCGATTTCAAAAAGGTTTTACAGGAAAAGCACAATATTAGATTATGTTAGAGGAGTACATGGTAAAAGTAGCATCATATGAATTTTCCGACCAAGCACATGCATCACATATAACCCAAAAACAGCTAAATGCAGCACTAACCTTTTACAAACTTCATCAGATGACACACCTAGGACATCATGTTACACACAGCATGCAATCTTTTGTTCAATAAAGGTCATATTTCTATATAAAAACAGCATTTTACATCGGCACCTGACGTTGACTAACTATTTTTTCATAAAATGCGTCCCGGGAAACAGTGCTACAATTTTATAAATTACTATTCGAAAACGATTTTTTTTTTATATTGTCAATCTAAGATTTATAGATGAATATCTCTTGAAAACACCCGTCATAACAGATTTTAAATTAACTTTACAGGGTAATCACACTTTGAGATAAAATGGGATGCGATACCCAGAAAATGAGCTAGAAAGCCTAGCTCGTCGCCATCTTGGAAAAATCGCACATCACATCTGATCTTGTATAATATTGCCAATAATCCCTCACCTTTAGTTGTCTTCATCAGAAAGCACTTCCCGGAATCCCAGGTCCACGACAAATGTATTTCGGTCGAAAAGTCCATCCTTTATGTTCCATTAGCTTGCTGTTGTTAGCGCGTCCTAAGGCTGTAACCAAATGTTGATCCGTGCGCGGCACTTGGCTAACGAAAAATGACTGTTTTCCCTTCGTTAGGTTCGTTCAAACATGTCAAACGTTGTATAACATTAATCTTCAGGGCCTGTTTCAACAAGAGAGCCAATCAGATTCGAGTGGGACGATTTCATTGTGTTTCAAAACGTTTCCAAAGGTGGGGGCAGACACGGCCGCCGACGTCACAATGCTGATGGCCCTACTACTGTGACCAATTGCCACATCGTCTCCTACACTGAGTTTCGACTGTAGAAGCCTCAAAACACTTTGTAAAGACTGGGGACATCTAGTGGATGCACTGGAAAGTGCTCAATTATCATTTTTTCACGTTGTGAATTACAGGGAAGGCTGTGAAATCGAGTCCACAATTCAGAATCCCACTTCCTGGTTCAATCGGTCTCGGGGTTTTGACTGCCATACGAGTTCTGTTATACTCACAGACACCATTCAAACAGTTTCAGAAACTTTAGGGTGTTTTCTATCCATATAAAATAAGTATATGCATGTCCTAGCTTCTGAGTTTGATTAGTAGGCCGTTGAAAATGGGAACGAATTTTTTCCAAAATGCGCTGTGGCGCCCCCATTGGTAGGGTACTCGCAAGAGGTTAAAATAGCTTTTCGGATGAAGTACATTTTTCAATATTCTAAGTACATAGCCCAGCCATCACGGGCTAGCTATTTAGACACCCGGCAAGATTAGCCTTCATCAAAATCACATTTCCTATAAGAAAAATGTTATTACCTTTCTTGTTCTTCGTCAGAATGCACTCACAGGACTTCTACTTCAATAACAAATGTAGGTTTGGTCCCAAATAATCCATCGTTATGTTCCAACAGCGGCGTTTTGTTCGTGAGTTCTAGACACTATCAGAATACTAAATCACGGTCACGAGCATTGCGCATGGCGTGACAAAAAAATTCGAAATAATCCATTACCGTACTTCGAAGCATGTCAACCGCTGTTTAAAACCAATTTTTATGCCATTTATCTCGTAGAAAAGCGATAATATTCCGACCGGGAATCTGCAATGAGCCTAAACAGCCGACTGAAATTTCTCCACGGGGGCGAATCGTGCACGCGCCTCATTGCATTGACACTTGGAAAAGGCAATAATGTGTTTCAGCCAGAGGCCGCCTCGTCATCATTCAGGTTTTTCCCGGGTTCTGAGAGCCTATTGGAGCCCTAGGAATTGTCACGTTACAGCTAAGATCCTTACTCTTCAATAAACAGATGCAAGACGCACGACTCCTTGTCAGACAGGGTACTTCCTGCATGAAACCTTGTCAGGTTTTTGCCTGCCATAGGAGTTCTGTTATACTCACAGACACCATTCAAACAGTTTTAGAAACTTTAGGGTGTTTTCTATCCAAACCTGAACAATAATATGCATATTCTAGCTTCTGAGTTGGTGTAGGAGGCAGTTAAAAATGGGAACATATTTTTTCCAAAATTCTCAATGCTGCCCCCTAGCCCCAACAGGTTAATCTGGTTATTACTCCTGCCCAGAAACTAGAATATGCATATAATTGTTTGATTTGGATAGAAAACACCCTAAAGTTTCTAAAACTGAAAAGATTCTAAACAGGAAGTGCCCTCTCTGACCATTTATTGGCCTTCTATAGCCTCTTTATCGAAAACAGAGGATCTCTGCTGTAACGTGACATTTTCTAAGACTCCCATAGGCTCTCAGAAGGTGCCAGAACGGGTAATGATGACTCTGCAGTCCCTGGCTGAAAAACAGTAGCGCATTTGGATAGTGGTCGATCTGAGAACAATGAAACGGTGCGCGCATGCACATGAAAAGTCCATTTACATTTCAGGAATATTATCGCTATTTTACGAGAAACTCGCATAAAAGTAGATTTTAAACAGCGTTTGACATGCTTCGAAGTACGGTAATGAAAAATTTAGAATTTTTTTGTCACGATATGCGTCGGCGCGTCACCCTTCGGATAGTGTCTTGAACGCAGGAACAAAACGCCTCTATTTGTATATATCTATGGATTATTTGGAACCAAAACAACATTGGGTGTAAAGTACAAGTCCTGGGAGTGCATTCTGACGAAGAACAGCAACGGTAATCAAATTTTTCTTATAGTAAATCTGAGTTTGGTGAGTGCCAAACTTGGTGGGTGTCAAAATAGCTAGCCATGATGGCCGGGCTATCTACTCAGAATATTGCAAAATGTGCTTAACCTCTCTGGGCCAGTGGGACGCTTGCGTCCCACCTACTCAACAGCCAGTGTAATCCCGTGGCGCGATATTCAAATACCTTAGAAATGCTATTACTTCAATTTCTCAAACATATGACTATTTTACACCATTTTAAAGACAAGACTCTCGTTAATCTAACCACACTGTCCGATTTCAAAAAGGCTTTACAACAAAAGCAAAACATTAGATTATGTCAGCAGAGTACCCAGCCAGAAATAATCAGACACCCATTTTTCAAGCTAGCATATAATGTCACATAAACCCAAACCACAGCTAAATGCAGCACTAACCTTTGATGATCTTCATCAGATGACAATCCTGGGACATTATGTTATACAATACATGCATGCATGCACCCGAGGGCATTATCAATTAAATATATACTTTCATTCATTTACATAGAAACATATACAATCAGTCATTGACACTGAATATACAACAGTCAGATGCATGACACCATCACAACTTAACTCACATTAGTGTCTGTCACCAGATGGACAGTGTTGTGTTCCAGTTTGAAATACTTTCAATACTAGAAGTTAAGAACAAATTCTTATTTTCAATGATGGCCTAGGAACAGTGGGTCAACTGCCTTGTTCAGGGGCAGAACGACATATTTTTACCTTGTCAGCTCAGGGATTCAAACTTGCAACCTTTACAAGTCCAACACTCTAACCACTAGGCTACGCTGCCGCCCCGTTATTCGGCGAGGGCAGGCAAACCGGGTCAATACATCCTCCAGTCACCGGCTTCGAGGGCATTATCACTTTTATATAACGGGTTAACAACATATTCAATTAATGATTAACAATTTTATTTTGATGAATTTATTCATACTATTTCATCTTTCTACAAGATATAGTCCCGACACAAATCTAGGGTTGCTACCCAACCTGGCTGTTCGTTCGTTCTATTGGTTCGATTGCTGCCAGAGACGCGACCCAGTCGTTCAGTCTTTTAGTTCTGTTTCTATGGACGCGACCCAGTCGTTCAGTCTTTTTGTTCTGTATCTATGGACGCGACCCAGTCGTTCAGTCTTTTAGTTCTGTTTCTATGGATGCGACCCAGTCGTTCAGTCTTTTTGTTCTGTATCTATGGACGCGACCCAGTCGTTCAGTCTTTTAGTTCTGTATCTATGGACGCGACCCAGTCGTTCAGTCTTTTTGTTCTGTATCTATGGACGCGACCCAGTCGTTCAGTCTTGTGGTTCTGTATCTATGGACGTGACCCAGTCATTCTTTCTAAATGTTCCATTGCCATACTGGCTGGCAAAGTTCTTATCCCTTCCTCGCTAACTAGCCAACTACGGCTAACTTATAGTCACATCAAACAGTGCAGCCAGAATAACAACAGTAGCTGCATTTGCATTTGTTTAAGCAGTTTTCTAATGACATTTATTGGTCACATCCATAACAATGAGCTAATGAGGCACGATTTCACCTGGGATAGAAAATGTTCTCACTCGTCAGGACACTGCGGTACAGAGGAGCTAGCCAACGACAGCTAACACAGTCACTTCAAACTGAAGCTTTAAAGACTGCAAACTAGCTGCACTTTGTTTGGTTTTACCTGTTTTCAAATGATCTTTCTTTGTATATATCCATAAACATGATGCTGATTCATGATTTAAGCTGAGAATCGCTGCCTGCGTGTCTGTCTCGTCCCGACTCCCGACTCGTTCAATACTATTGGACAGCTGGAGATTTGAATTTGAATATTGAAACAATGTTGTAAATGTGGGAGAGACAGACAGCAGGTTTATACAAATCTCTAATGTTGAAAACTAAATGTTAGTCTTAAGAAATGTGAGATAATGTCTAGATGCTTTTATAGTAGAGATCAAGTTTATAAGTTGCTTGGCTGGGCTGATGAAACAGTGGATTGTACAATCAGATGGAACAGAGTAAATAAGCATTTAAACGACAGATTTAGCCGGTGGTAACTTGTGGAATAGACACCGGCTGGAATGCGGTTTCAACCAATCAGCATTCAGGATTAGACCCACCCATTGTATAATATGTTTTATATTGGTCATATGTTAGAGATGGAGAAGGGAGGGGTGTAGATGATAGAGGTCTGTTACCTGAGTCAATATCAACATGCCTGATGCTATATGTCAAGAAGAGAGAGAGAGAGATAAGGGAAGGGGAGGAGAGAGGGAGATGTCATCCGAGATAGGGCTGATCGACTAACATGCAGTCAACTGAATATCTTTTCATTTCTGACTTCTCACCAGTGATGCCATCATAACCAGTAACCTTTTCAACTCTTGGTCCGGCTCACCTTGACCCTGACCTCTGAAATTAATGATTTAAAAAACTGACAAAAGCAAATGTATTAAATTAGATTTAAACTCCTCTTACACATTTGCATGGAAGGGGAATGTACACTACATGACCAAAAGTATGTAGACACCTGCTCTTCTAACATCTCATTCCAAAATCATGGGCATTAATATGGAGTTGGTCCCCCCTTTGCTGCTATAACAGCCTCCACTCTTCTGGGAAGGCTTTCCACTAGATGTTGGAACATTGCTGCAGGGACTTGCTTCCATTCAGCCACAAGAGCATTAGTGAGGTTGAGCACTGATGTTGTGCGATTAGACCTGACTCGAAGTCGGCGTTTGAGCTCAGGACTAAGTGCAAGCCAGACAAGGTCTTCCACACCGATCTCGACAAACCACTTCTGTATGGACCTCGCTTTGTGCACGGGGGCTACTGTCATGCTGAAACAGGAAGGGGGCTTTCCCAAAACTGTTGCCACAAAGTTGGAATTACAGAATCGTCTAGAATGTCAATGTATGCTGCAGCGTTAAGATTTCCCTTCACTGGAACTAAGGGTCCTTTATTAAGCCCTAGACCATTATTCCTCCCCCACCAAACTTTACAGTTGGCACTACGCATTGTGGCAGGTAGCGTTCTCCTGGCATTCGCCAAACCCAGATTTTTCCTTGGTCTTCCAGATGGTGAAGCATGATTCATCACTCCAGAAAACATGTTTTCATTGCTCCAGAGAACATGTTTTCATCGCTCCAGAGAACATGTTTTCATCGCTCCAGAGAACGTGTTTTCATCGCTCCAGAGAACGTGTTTTCATCGTCCAGAGAACGTGTTTTCATCGCTCCAGAGAACGTGTTTTCACGTTCTTCCTTGAGTCCAATGGAGGCGAGCTTTACATCTCTCCAGATGACCCTTAACGTTGTGCATGGTGAACTTAGGCTTGTGTGTGGCTGCTTGGCTATAGAAACACATTTCATGAAGCTCTCAACGAACAGTTCACGTGCTGACGTTGCTTCCAGAGGCCGTTTGGAAATTGGTAGTGAGACGATTTTTATGTTCTATGTTGCTCCTAGATGTCTCCTCTTCACAATAACAGCACTTACAGTTGACCTGGGCAGCTCTAGCAGGGCAGACATTTGACCATCTGACTTGGAAATGTGGCATCCTATCACTGTGCCACGTTGAAAGTCACTGAACTCTTCATTAAGGCCATTCTACTGCCAATGTTTGTCTATGGAGATTGCATGGCTGTGTGCTTCCATTTTAAACACCTGTCAGAAACGGGTGGGCTGAAATAGAATCCACTAATTTGAAGGGGTGTCCACATACTTTTGTATATATAGTGTATGTACACATGGGTGTTGTTGCACCATACCAACGATAAGCCTGTCTTCCCCATTACATCATGAAAGGTCATGTTGATGTTCATTTAACCTCTGTCTCTCTCTTCCTCTGACTCCTCCCTTTCTCCTTTGTTTCTCTCTATCTCTCTGTCTCTTTCTATCTCTATCTCCTCTGTCTCTCTATTCCTCTGTCTCCTCCCTTTCTCCTTTGTTTCTCTCCATCTCTCTGTCTCTTTCTCTCTCTATCTCTCTGTCTCTTTCTCTCTCTATCTCCTCTGTCTCTCTCTTCCTCTGTCTCCTCCCTTTCTCCTTTGTTTCTCTCTATCTCTCTGTCTCTTTCTCTCTCTTTCTCCTCTGTCTCTCTCTTTCTCCTCAGATCTCCAGGCTCAAAGCGTCAGTCCACCAGGTAGGTAGAGTATACATCTACAGTGATTATAGCAGTTCAATATTAGTCAACTTTATTATCCCACATGGAGAAATTCATGTGTCCATACAAACCATTCTAAACCCAATAACAAGTAGTGTTTTATGGAACTACTAATAGTTGTCAACCACAAAGCACTACTGCTGTTAGAATAACAGAATCACTGTCATAATCTGTCCTCACCACTGTGTTTTCCTCTCTGCTGTTTACAGCTAAATACTCAGTCAGACTGGTGAATGGGACCACTTCCTGTTCTGGGACAGTGGAAGTATTTTATAAAGGAGAGTGGTTAGGTCTATGTCCTGGGTGGTGGAGCATGAGAGAGACTAAGGTTGTGTGTAGAGAGCTGGACTGTGGGAATCCTGTAGCTGAATCTAGACCTAAAGAGGGAAGAGGAGGAGTCAGACTAGAGAGTAGTTGTAATGGACATGAGTCTACTTTAAGACAGTGTGTCACCAAAACCTACACATGTGAAGGTGGATATTATCATCACGTGATCTGTTCAGGTAAGAGACTGGTCATATTGAGAGATTTATTTATACATTATACAATATTACCATGTATCATGTTTAATGTGTTTTTATTTCATTTAAATAGAGGAAGAGATGTCAGATGTATTTAAACATTATATTTGTGTTTGTCCTATTGGTTTATGGGAGATGTTCATGGGCAGATCATTGTAGTTCAGATGGTACTGAAGTGAAGCTGCCTGATGGATGTCCAGCTGTTTATTTTCTATAAAGTGAAGTGAACTTATTCCTGTCTCCTGCCTGCATTATTCCCAACCCTATCCTGAGTGACTAAGAACCCATTTCTACCTCTTACAGTATCAAACATAGCAAACTACAATCTTTTATCCAACATATTTGTGTTTAGTCCTTGACAGTGTCATCAACAAAACTGATTGAATGTTCAACCAAGTCTTTTTCTCCAGAGTCTGTGCGGCTTGTGGATGGAGCTGGTCTCTGCTCTGGGAGAGTGGAGGTGAAGTCCGATCAGTCCTGGGCCTCAGTGTGTGAAGCTGACTTTGACCGGCAGGATGCAGAGGTAGTCTGTGGGGAGCTTGGCTGTGGGGCTCCTGCAGCTCTACAGGGGGGGCTCTATGGAGAAGGTGAGGGTCAGACCTGGGATAAGAGTTCCAGTGTAAAGGCAAAGAGTCCCTTCTCCTGGACTGTGACACCTCAGACAGAGAAAAGAACACCTGTCTACCTGGTAATGCTGTTGGACTCACCTGCTCAGGTAAGAAACAGTTTTTTTTTGTTTTGTTTTTTTAATTCACCTTTATTAACCAGGTAGGCTAGTTGAGAAGAAGTTCTCATTTACAACTGCGACCTGACCAAGATAAAGCAAAGCAGTGTAACATAAACAACAACACAGAGTTACACATGGAGTAAACAAACATACAGTCAATAATACAGTAGAACAATAGAGAAATAAAAGTCTATATACAGTGTGTGAAAATGAGGTAAGATAAGGGAGGTAGGCAATAAATAGGCCATAGTGGCGAAATAATTACAATTTAGTAATTAAACACTGGAGTGATAGATGTGCAGAAGATGAATGTGCAAGTAGAGATATTGGGATGCAAAGGAGCAAAAAAATAAATAACAGTATGGAGATGAGGTAGTTGTATGGGCTATTTACAGATGGGCTATGTACAGGTGCATGGATCTGTGAGCTGCTCTGACAGCTGCTGCTTAAAGTTAGTGAGGGAGATATGGGTCTCCAGCTTCAATGATTTTTGCTATTCGTTCCAGTCATTGGCAGCAGAGAACTGGAAGGAAAGGCGGCCAAATGAAGAATTGGCTTTGGGGGTGACCAGTGAAATATACCTGCTGGAGCGCATGCTACGGGTGGGTCCTGCTATGGTGACCAGTGAGCTGAGACAAGGCGGAGCTTTACCTAGAAAAGACTTATAGATGACCTGGAGCCAGTGGGTTTGGCGACGAATGTGAAGCGAGGGTCAGCCAACGAGAGCGTACAGCTCGTAGTGGTGGGAAGTATATGGGGCTTTGGTGACAAAACGGATGGCACTGTGAGAGACAGCATCCAATTTGCTGAGTAGAGTGTTGAAGGCTATTTTATAAATGACATCGCCAAAGTCAAGGATTGGCAAGATAGTCCGTTTTATGAGGGTCTGTTTGGCAGCATGAGTGAAGGAGGCTTTGTTGCGAAATAGGAAGCCTATTCTACATTTGATTTTGGATTGGAGATGTTTGATATGAGTCTGGAAGGAGAGTTTACAGTCTAACCAGACACCTAGGTATTTGTAGTTGGCCACATATTCTAAGTCAGAACCGTCCAGAGTAGTGATGCTGGATGGGCGGGCAGGTGCGGACAGGTGAAGAGCATGCATTTAGTTTTACTTGCGTTTCAGAGCATTTGGAGGCCACGAAAGGAGAGTTGTACGGCATTGAAGCTCGTCTGAAGGTTAGTTAACACAGTGTCAAAAGAAGGGCCAGAAGTATACAGAATGGTCTCGTCTGCGTAGTTTGTCACTCAATCAACATTGTTTCTCACCTGGAGTGAAGAATATGAGAGACAATATAGGTGTGTTTTAGTGAGAAAATAGTAAGATTACTGTCTCTCTCTTTTCTTTTCTCAGAGCCTGATGATGTGAGGCTGGTGGGAGGAGGCAGTCGCTGTGCTGGTGGAGTGGAGCGGTACAACCAGGGAGAGTGGAGGACCGTGGGAGATGATTACTGGGGGGATGTAGCTGTAGTAGTGTGTAGACAGCTGGGTTGTGGCTCCACTGTTTCAGTTCTACCTGGAAACACCAATAGAGGGTTTGGAGCTTCCTGTTCTGGGTCTGAGCCTTCACTGAGGGAGTGTTGGAGACGTTTTAAGCTCTTTCCTGGACTCACAGTGATCTGTTCAGGTAATAACAAGATATTATAATTATATTAAACTGATTTCCTTCATTCATACAACTTCCTCTGCACCTCTCATGATGACTGTTTAGCTTGTCAGTCTGCTTTACTAAATAGATCACTCAGTCAAGTAGGAATCAAATACAACTTAAATATCCCAGAATGCTTTGTATTTGAGTGTTATCTCAGTGAACGTCTCTACTCACTACCACTGTCACATGTCATGTTATTGTCATATCTAAATGAGGAAAGTAGTTGAGGAGCTACGTTTCTTTTTCTCTCCTCTTGTTCCAGATGTCCTGCTTAAGCCTGATATCAACATATGTTGTCTCAGTGACTATAGGCCCACTACTCATGTTGCCCTGTGAGGGAGGGTGGCTAGCACTGTTACATGCTGATGTTATTGTCATATCTATAGGAAACTAGTTGAAGAGGTTTGTCTTGTTCTCTTTTATTGTTACAGATCTCCTGGTCCAGCCTGATATCTTCCTGACTGACTCAATGGGAGGGGTCTCCAAGGGCCACCAGGGGCCCGAGATGTTCAGGGGCTACAACTTCACCATCACCTGCTCCACTCAGCCACAGTACCCAGGAGGCTCCTTCCTCCTCACGTTCACCGGCTCCAACAGAACCCAGACCCAGCCAGCTGTCAATCACTCTGCTGCCTTCCTCTTCCCTGCTGCAGATGACTCCCACCAAGGGAACTACAGCTGTGTTTATGACAATTATGTTTTCTCTCATAACTTCTCCTCTGAGAGTGAGCTCCTCTCCCTCACCATCACAGGTAACTGAACATGAACCAGACTTATAACTTTGTCATTGACAGATTTCCCACAGATCTATGTGATGATGATCAGTCCCCTCATCAAAGGTGTTTCTGTTTGCAGCCTCTCCTCTGCCAGCCTTTATCATCAGACACGTTGTAGTGCTGCTGATCCTACTGACAGCCATCACCACCTCCTACCTGTACTACAAGGTAAAGACATTTACTCAGACGTTACAAGTCATTTAAACTAGAGGGAGAGGGTGAGGGGGAGAGGAAGGGGGAGAGAATGGAGATACTAGAGAGTAAATGTCTGACTGTTGGTGCTGTGTCTCCCTAGCCCACCAGGAGGCAGAAGAGAGTGAACAGGGTGAGCAGCATGGATCTTTATGTCAATGCCATGGAGATGGTCTCTCTGAGCTCCAGAGCTGAAGCTGGACCGGGAGAGGAGAGAGCAGCCCAGGGGACGGAGTAGGAGTAGAATGAAGCTGACCCTACATGCTGATCTTAGGTCAGTTTTGTGTTTTAAATGGATGGTCAGCAGTGGACTGGTGTTTAAAATGTGGTGACAAACCTGAAGTGGTTCTAATTTTAATAACAAGTTCAGAATTAGTTTATCTTTCTAGAACCTTGGAAGAAATCTAAAAGGAGTGACTGTAACATGGTAACGTGGGGTTTTTGATTATTTTAAGAGTGTAGCTCAAATATGTTTGTTTTGCGTTCCAGAATTGATAGATTTTTGTCTTTATCTTATTTAGTTTCTCTTAGATTCTTTATCTTATTTAGTGTCTCTTAGATTCTTTATCTTGAAGTGTTTCCATTATTAGTCCATGTATTATTATAATCATCTGTTCATTCTTTGTATTTTGAAACATTTTTTAATTAAGGGGTCATCTTTTTCTCAAGTCATTTTGGTTTGTTGTTGTTGTTGTTTACCTCATGATGTTATTGATTATGAATGTTACGATATTGATTATGATATAGATTATTCTTATGATGTCGTTATTAGTATAGAGATAATTATATTATTGATTATAAATGTTATGATATTGATTATTGATTTTGAAAGTAATGATATTGATTATGATGTAGATTATTGTTATGATGTTGTTAGTAGTATATAGATAATGATGTTATTGATTAGAAATGTTATGATATTGATTATTGATTATGAAGTAGATTATTGATTATGATGTTGTTCTCTAAACTGCCATGTAATCACTGAATGCTTTTAATAAACTCACAGGCTGTCAGTCTTGTGTGATTTCCCCTCCAGTTTTTTATTTCCCAGTGGTCAAGGGGTTATTGATCATTAGTGATTCCATCAGTGACACCAGACATCAGCTCAGCCCAGAGGTCCAGCTCAGCACCTTGACCCTTAGTGACCTCTCCCCCAGACAGACAGACAGACAGACAGACAGACAGACAGACAGACAGACAGACAGACAGACAAGACAGACAGACAGACAGACAGACAGACAGACAGACAGACAGACAGACAGACAGACAGACAGACAGACAGACAGACAGACAGACAGACAGACAGACAGAGGCAGAATTCTGCATCTTCATATCACAATAACAGCTTTCTACTGCAACTGGAGGTGTTCTGAATATCACTACACAGGACAACACCTCCCATTGTTAGAGACATAGACATGAGCATCTTGTCACTATATACAGATCTCTGGAGGGTGGATACACTTTTACACCTGCAACTTTAGGTTAGATACACACAGGCTATAAATCAGACATTATCTCAATCTGAACTATAAATCAGACCTGATCATTATGTCCATAAAAATAGAAAATGCATAACAATAAAATGTTGGAGACATTTTCAAATGGTAAAAGAAATGACATTGTAAAAGAAGCGACAAAAAAGTTCAGATAAAAGTAGAAACTTTTTGTTAAAAAAATCTCTATGCACAAAAAAAAGAAAGGCAAAATAACAAATGACAACAGTTTGATGCTGATCTCATTGGACACGAAGAAGAGAAGTTCATTACAGACAAGGAGAATGACTGGTCTCTGATAGAGAAGTTCAATTCACTACAGACAAGGAGAATGACTGGTCTCTGATAGAGAAGTTCAATTCACTACAGACAAGGAGAATGACTGGTCTCTGATAGAGAAGTTCAATTCACTACAGACATGGAGATTGACTGGTCTCTGATAGAGAAGTTCAATTCACTACAGACAAGGAGAATGACTGGTCTCTGATAGAGAAGTTCAATTCACTACAGACAAGGAGAATGACTGGTCTCTGATAGAGAAGTTCATTACAGACAAGGAGAATGACTGGTCTCTGATAGAGAAGTTCAATTCACTACAGACATGGAGAATGACTGGTCTCTGCTTCTTTTCTGGACTTCCCTCCTCTCCTTACGAACTCCTGGTTTTAATACAACAACACAACACACAACATGTTAAAACCTCACTAGGGTAGAGGGCAATATTTTGACGTCCAGATGAAAAGCATGCCCAAAGTAAACTGCCTGCTACTCAGGCCCAGAAGCTAGGATATACATATGTTAAAATAATGTCTGTGAGTATAACAGAACTGATATGGCAGGCGAAAACCTGAATAAAATCCATCCAGGAAGTGGGATTTTTTTTATGTTTGTAGTTTTCTATTGAATGCCATTACAGTATCCACTGCAGTGTCCCAGAGGTTTTTCATGCGCGGGACCGAGGGCACTCCTTTCTTTTTTTCCTTTTATATTGACGAAGCTGTTGTCCGGTTGAAATGTTATTGATAATTATGACCAAAAACAATCTGAGGGTTGATTATAAACATCGTTTCACATGTTTCTACGAACTTTACTGATACTTTTCGGATTTTTCGTCTGTCTGTTGTGACTGCCATTGAGCCTGTGGATTACTGAACAAAACGTGCGAACAAAACAGAGGTTTTTGGATATAAAGAGGGACTTTATCGAACAAAACGAAGATTTACTGAGTAAATGGGAGTCTTGTGAGTGCAACCATATGAAGATCATCATTGGTAAGTGATTAATTTCATCACTATTTGTAATGATTTGCATGCTGGGCGCTGTTCTCAGATAATCGCATGGTATGCTTTCGCTGTAAAGCCTTTTTGAAATCTGACACCGTCATTGGATAAACAAGAAGTTACTCTTTAAACCGATGTATAATACTTGTATGATTTATGAATTTTTATAATGAGTATTTCTGTTTTTGAATTTGGCGCTCTGCAATTTCACTGGATGTTGGCCAGGTGGGACGGTAGCGTCCCACACCCCCTAGAGAGGTTAAACTATTGCCACATCACCTCACTGGATGAAAAGTTAAGTTAACACAAACTGATATGAGTATCCCCATGTCCTGACCCACCATGTGTTTTCCCGACCCAGAAGGCATCAGGAATGAGGAGCAGAAACAGACCTCTCCTCAGACCTGAAACCCAGGCCCCCTTAACCCCTCAGACCTCCCCTCAGACCTGAAACCCAGGCCCTCTTAACCCCTCCCCTACAGAGCAGCAGCACTAGCTGAGTAAACCACAACCACACACATAGGACTATACATGATATACAATCATATGGACACACTCCCATATAGCCACATATATGTAAACATAAACATACATTGACCACTACTAATGTTGATAATTATGATACTATGATGTTGGTATTACAGTACTCATATAAGAGTTAGTCACTGATTGGCTGAGAAGACACACTCAGTACACAGGAAACCCACACTGACTTCCTGTTGTTGTTGCCATGGTGCTGTCATTCAGCCTGAGGAAGAGAGTCCAAACGTTGTTATAACAAGTTAATTTGTCACATAAATCTCTCCCCTTCACACATATTGACCAGAGTGTGGATGTTAACTGATTGGCCGCTGTTCATTGATTAACACAGAGATTTTCATCAGATGGTATAAAAAGTACTGTTTAACACTGGGTGTATAGCACATCCTCCAATGCATCTTGGGTATTGTAGTTTACTATTATCAGCACCATAGTTCAGTGTTCTAAATAAAATGGTCCATCATGAAAAATAACACTATCTCTATTCATTAATTACATTTCAGTCTTAAAAGTCGCTAGTTGAATGCAATATATTCATGAATGCTAATTGGCTGAAAGCCATGCTATATATATATATATGAGACAATATACCACAGGTACAATGCAAACAACTTGTTTACTGTTCTAATTACATTGGTAACCTGTTTATAACAGCAATAAGGCACCTTGGGGGGTTGTGGTATATTACCAATATATCACAGCTAATGGCTGTATCCAGGAACTCTGTGTTGAGCTTTCAGAGTGTTATGGTCTAATACTTAGTGTTTAGTCTCCATGTTATCAGAGTATTATGGTTTAATACTTAGTGTTTAGTCTCCATGTTATCAGAGTGTTATGGTCTAATACTTAGTGTTTAGTCTCCATGTTATCAGAGTGTTATGGTTTAATACTTAGTGTTTAGTCTCCATGTTATCAGAGTGTTATGGTCTAATACTTAGTGTTTAGTCTCCATGTTATCAGAGTGTTATGGTTTAATACTTAGTGTTTAGTCTCCATGTTATCAGAGTGTTATGGTCTAATACTTAGTGTTTAGTCTCCATGTTATCAGAGTGTTATGGTCTAATACTTAGTGTTTAGTCTCCATGTTATCAGAGTGTTATGGTCTAACACTTAGTGTTTAGTCTCCATGTTATCAGAGTGTTATGGTCTAATACTTAGTGTTTAGTCTCCATGTTATCAGAGTGTTATGGTCTAATACTTAGTGTTTAGTCTCCATGTTATCAGAGTGTTATGGTTTAATACTTAGTGTTTAGTCTCCATGTTATCAGAGTGTTATGGTCTAATACTTAGTGTTTAGTCTCCATGTTATCAGAGTGTTATGGTCTAATACTTAGTGTTTAGTCTCCATGTTATCAGAGTGTTATGGTTTAATACTTAGTGTTTAGTCTCTATGTTATCAGAGTGTTATGGTTTAATACTTAGTGTTTAGTCTCCATGTTATCAGAGTGTTATGGTCTAATACTTAGTGTTTAGTCTCCATGTTTTCAGAGTGTTATGGTCTAATACTTAGTGTTTAGTCTCCATGTTATCAGAGTGTTATGGTCTAATACTTAGTGTTTAGTCTCCATGTTATCAGAGTGTTATGGTCTAATACTTAGTGTTTAGTCTCCATGTTATCAGAGTGTTATGGTCTAATACTTAGTGTTTAGTCTCCATGTTATCAGAGTGTTATGGTCTAATACTTAGTGTTTAGTCTCCATGTTATCAGAGTGTTATGGTCTAATACTTAGTGTTTAGTCTCCATGTTATCAGAGTGTTATGGTTTAATACTTAGTGTTTAGTCTCCATGTTATCAGAGTGTTATGGTCTAATACTTAGTGTTTAGTCTCCATGTTATCAGAGTGTTATGGTTTAATACTTAGTGTTTAGTCTCCATGTTATCAGAGTGTTATGGTCTAATACTTAGTGTTTAGTCTCCATGTTATCAGAGTGTTATGGTCTAATACTTAGTGTTTAGTCTCCATGTTATCAGAGTGTTATGGTTTAATACTTAGTGTTTAGTCTCTATGTTATCAGAGTGTTATGGTTTAATACTTAGTGTTTAGTCTCCATGTTATCAGAGTGTTATGGTCTAATACTTAGTGTTTAGTCTCCATGTTTTCAGAGTGTTATGGTCTAATACTTAGTGTTTAGTCTCCATGTTATCAGAGTGTTATGGTCTAATACTTAGTGTTTAGTCTCCATGTTATCAGAGTGTTATGGTCTAATACTTAGTGTTTAGTCTCCATGTTATCAGAGTGTTATGGTCTAATACTTAGTGTTTAGTCTCCATGTTATCAGAGTGTTATGGTCTAATACTTAGTGTTTAGTCTCCATGTTATCAGAGTGTTATGGTCTAATACTTAGTGTTTAGTCTCCGTGTTATCAGAGTGTTATGGTTTAATACTTAGTGTTTAGTCTCCATGTTATCAGAGTGTTATGGTTTAATACTTAGTGTTTAGTCTCCATGTTATCAGAGTGTTATGGTCTAATACTTAGTGTTTAGTCTCCATGTTATCAGAGTGTTATGGTCTAATACTTAGTGTTTAGTCTCCATGTTATCAGAGTGTTATGGTCAACCACTGGACTGGGGTCAATAGGATCATCTGTTTGTCCCAGTTTAAGAGTTTGTCTGTCAGGTTACCTGAAATAGATCAAGCATGAGGTCAAACATGAGGTCTAACATTAGGTCTACTGCCTGACTACAGGTAAAAAGGCCTACTTTAGGACTAACATTAGGTCTACTGACTGACTACAGGGATAAAGACCTATAGCCTACTTTAGTTCTAACATTAGGCCTGGCTTCTTTGCTGCCCTTCTTGACACCAGGCCATCCTCCAAAAGTCTTCGCCTCACTGTGCATGCAGATGCACTCACACCTGCCTGCTGCCATTCCTGAGCAAGCTCTGTACTGGTGGTGCCCCGATCTCGCAGCTGAATCAACTTTAGGAGACAGTCCTGGCACTTGCTGGACTTTCTTGGGCACCCTGAAGCCTTCTTCACAACAATTGAACCGCTCTCCTTGAAGTTCTTGATGATCCGATAAATGGTTGATTTAGGTGCAATCTTACTGGCAGCAATATCCTTGCCTGTGATGCCCTTTTTGTGCAAAGCAATGATGACAGCACACATTTCCTTGCAGGTAACCATGATTGACAGAGGAAGAACAATGATTCCAAGCACCACCCTCCTTTTGAAGCTTCCAGTCTGTTATTCAAACTCAATCAGCATGATAGAGTGATCTCCAGCCTTGTCCTCGTCAACACTCACACCTGTGTTAACGAGAGAATCACTGACATGATGTCAGCTGGTCTTTTTGTGGCAGGGCTGAAATGCAGTGGAAATGTTTTTGGGGGATTCAGTTCATTTGCATGGAAAAGAGGGACTTTGCAATTAATTGCAATTCATCTGATCACTCTACATAACATTCTGGAGTATATGCAAATTGTCATCATACAAACTGAGGCAGCAGACTTTGTGAAAATTAATATTTGTGTCATTCTCAACTTTTGGCCACATCTGTACATGGAGTCTGTATGAACTTGACAAAAACCATGTGATCAAAGGTCATGCAGGTGTTGATGAAGTCGCTGCAGTTGCTTCTCACCAACTGTACCATGCAACCATCACCTGCATTGTGGGAGGGACTATTTATCAACCAATCATTGGGGTGTTTTTGTTTGACCTACTGGAATGTGGCGAAAGACATGACTGAAACAGGAACCACCTTGTCATAATTCTAAAGCTACAGGGGATATTATCGGAAGTGATATTTGAGACCTCTCTCTAACCCACTCATTATACACCCATTATGTTTTCAGTTTGTCAGTGAGTGATATGGGCGTATAGTAAAGTTTATTTTGACATTTATAAAGAAAAACTTTTAGAAACACCAGCAGCTATGTTGACACTGTTATGTTGAAACAGCCAGAAACTACAACTAGAAACTACAATAACCATAATGCTCTATAGAGGATGTGACTGAAACAGAAAAACTTTTAGAAACACCAGCAGCTATGTTGACACTGGCATGTATATCTGAGTCTATATGTTGTAAAACCAATACATTCTCCATCTTCCTACTGTGGCAGATGAACCTCCCTTCTCTGCCCACTTTCATCTACAGTTGGCAGCCAGACTTGAAGGCAGCCAGAAACTACACCATGAAACTACAATAACCATGATGCTCTGGAGTGGATGTGACGGTACATCCAAGCCAGATGTATTTTAACAGCTAAACCTATTGTAGTTCTTTGTCTTTGTGGATGAATTTCTGTATCTAACAATCTCTTTTTATTCAGGAACAGTGGGGAAACTGTCACAAATAATGTTGTTGTGGGAATGTGGATACTCATCTTTTTAATAAAACACGAGTAAAGCATCCACAGGAAAAAACAATAAACAATACTCACGACAAGAACAGTGTGGCAGGCTAAACAAAAGCAGTGCTCACAAACAACTACCCACAACCACAAAGAAAAACACACACCTGTTTATAGGACTCCCAATCAGAGGCAACTAGAAACACCTGCCTCCAATTGAGAGTCCAGCACCCAACCTACACATAGAAAACCTATCTAGAACCTACACACAACACAAAACCTCTGCCACGTCCTGACCAAAACTAATACAATTACTCCCTCTGCTGGTCAGGACGTGAATGTACCCCCCCTACAGGTGCAGACCCCGACTGCACCTAAAAGAAAAGACAAAAACCCCCAAACAACAAAAAATATCCCCCTAAACTAAAGGGAGGGAAGGGAGGGTTTCCTGCCGTCAACGACGGCACTGTGCTACACCCCCACCCCCACTCCCCAACCCACCTAAATAGGAGGCGGCTCAGGTGCGGATGTGGACCTCGCTCCACCTTCGGCGTCGCCCACTTAGGTGGCGCCGATGGCTGCGCCGGGCAGACGGGCCGCTCGGGCTGACACGGGCAGACGGACCGCTCGGGCTGGGCCGGAGGACAGGCGGGCCGCTCGGGCTGGGCCGGAGGACAGGCGGGCCGCTCGGGCTGGGCCGGAGGACCGGCCGGCCGCTCGGGCTGGGCCGGAGGACAGGCGGGCCGCTCGGGCTGGGCCGGAGGACAGGCGGGGCCTTTCGGGCTGGGCCGGAGGACAGGCGGGCCGCTCGGGCTGGTCCGGAGGACAGGCGGGCCTTTCGGGCTGGGCCGGAGGACAGGCGGGCCGCTCGGGCTGGGCCAGAGGACAGGCGCGCCGCTCTGGCTGATCCGGGCAGGCGGGCCGCTCTGGCTGATCAGGGCAGGCGGGCCGCTCTGGCTGATCCGGGCAGGCGGGCCGCTCTGGCTGATCCGGGCAGCTCTGGCGACTCCTGACTGGCGGGCAGCTCTGGCGGCCCCAGACTGTCGAGGCTGGGCTGACGCACTAGATGCCTGATGCGTGGGGCTGGTACAGGACGTGCCAGCCTGGAGACACGCACCTCAAGGCTAGTGCGTGTAGCGGGAAACACTGGACCGTAGAGGCGCACTGGCGGTCCCGAGCGCAGGGCTGGCATCACCCCTTCAGGCTCGATGCCCACTCTTCCCTGGCACATGCGGGGCGCTGATACTGCACATACCGGCCTGAAAATACCAGGCCTCACCACAGCATCTACCCCAAAGCACGGGACCTGTCCAGTCTGTTTCTGTCCAAAAAGGGTACAGGGAGCTGGCCTGGGGCTCCATCCTCGCCCCGCCAAACAGCCCTTGTGCCCCCCCAAAAAAAATTATTGGGGCTGCCTCTCGGGCTCCCTTACCCGCCGTGTTCCCCAGTCCTCGCCAGAATTCCTCCGCTGCTTGGTCCTGGTATGGTGGGTAGTTCTGTCACAAATAATGTCGTTGTGTTGAAGGGAGGACCAATACGCAGCGGGAATGTGGATACTCATCTTTTTAATAAAACACGAGTAAAGCATCCACAGGAAAAAACAATAAACAATACTCACGACAAGAACAGTGTGGCAGGCTAAACAAAAGCAGTGCTCACAAACAACTACCCACAACCACAAAGAAAAACACACACCTGTTTATAGGACTCCCAATCAGAGGCAACTAGAAACACTTGCCTCCAATTGAGAGTCCAGCACCTAACCTACACATAGAAAACCTACCTAAAACCTACACACAACACAAAACCTCTGCCACGTCCTGACCACAACTAATACAATTACTCCCTCTGCTGGTCAGGACGTGACAGAAACAAATAGGACCGAGACAGAGTGAGAAATTCACTCAGTGTGAACGTGTGTGAGCTCATTGTCATGAGTTTAGCAACACCATGGCAACGGCAACAGGAAGTCAGTGTGGGTTTCCTGTGTACTATGTGAGTGTGGGTGCATATGATGATTGCATATGCATGCCGAGTCCTTTTTGTGTTGCTGTGGTTTACTCAGCTAGTGCTGCTGCTCTGTAGGGGAGGGGTTAAGGGGGGCCTGGGTTTCAGATCTGAGGAGCAGTATCAGAGTAGCTGGGTCTGTCAGTAACAGTATCAGAGTAGCTGGGTCTGTAAGTAACAGTATCAGAGTAGCTGGGTCTGTCAGTAACAGTATCAGAGTAGCTGGGTCTGTCAGTAACAGTATCAGAGTAGCTGGGTCTGTCAGTAACAGTATCAGAGTAGCTGGGTCTGTCAGTAACAGTATCAGAGTAGCTGGGTCTGTCAGTAACAGTATCAGAGTAACTGGGTCTGTCAGTAACAGTATCAGAGTAGCTGGGTCTGTCAGTAACAGTATCAGAGTAGCTGGGTCTGTAAGTAACAGTATCAGAGTAGCTGGGTCTGTCAGTAACAGTATCAGAGTAGGTGGGTCTGTCAGTAACAGTATCAGAGTAACTGGGTCTGTCAGTAACAGTATCAGAGTAGCTGGGTCTGTCAGTAACAGTATCAGAGTAGCTGGGTCTGTCAGTAACAGTATCAGAGTAACTGGGTCTGTCAGTAACAGTATCAGAGTAGCTGGGTCTGTCAGTAACAGTATCAGAGTAGCTGGGTCTCTGATCCAGATATCAGTTAGTATAACAGGTAAACACAACCATAGAGGATACAATCACAACTACTGCCCTGCCCTCTCATGTTAACAGTTCACACCTCTTGACTTGAACTAGTCCATCTCAAGGTCTGATGGGTAATGATAGACTCCAGATGTGGAACACAGCCAGACTGAGATGGACCCACACTAATGAGGAAGTCACACATCATGACTTGAGTCTTAGAGGTGTTGATACAGCTGAATGACTCTGTTGTTTCAGTCAAAGTAACATCATAAAGTATCTATCTGGTATCTGTTCCCTTATACAGCCTCTTAATACTACACTTTACACCATGCATACAGGATAAATATTACATATTATTAAGTAATAACAATGTCACATAGTATTATGCACACACTCCTGCACACACACACACACACACACACACACGCACGCGCGCACACACACGTGCAGTTCCACAGTGGCTGGCCAAGCAGTTGACACATCACGTATCAAGTAGATGGAAACATTGTGGTTTCTACAGACCTGAAAATTAACCCTCAGACCTAAAGTGATGTGAACTGCTGTGCTCTTTCTCAATCTCTCTTTTTGTCACTCTCTCTCTCTTCTCCCCTCTCTCAGTACCAGGCTCAGCAACTGTCTGAAACACAGGCCCCCCTTAACCCCTCAGTCCTCCCCTCAGACCTGAAACCCAGGCCCCCTTAACCCCTCAGACCTGAAACCCAGGCCCCCTTAACCCCTCAGACCTGAAACCCAGGCCCCCCTTAACCCTCAGACCTGAAACCCAGGCCCCTCTTAACCCCTCAGACCTGAAACCCAGGACCCCTTAACCCCTCAGACCTGAAACCCAGGCCCCCTTAACCCCTCAGACCTGAAACCCAGGTACCCTTAACCCCTCAGACCTCCCCTCAGACCTGAAACCCAGGCCCCCCTTAACCCCTCAGACCTCCCCTCAGACCTGAAACCCAGGCCCCCTTAACCCCTCAGACCTGAAACCCAGGCCCCCCTTAACCCCTCAGACCTGAAACCCAGGCCCCCTTAACCCCTCAGACCTGAAACCCAGGCCCCCTTAACCCCTCAGACCTGAAACCCAGGCCCCCCTTAACCCCTCAGACCTGAAACCCAGGCCCCTCTTAACCCCTCAGACCTGAAACCCAGGCCCCCATTAACCCCTCAGTCCTCCCCTCAGATCTGAAACCCAGGCCACCATTAACCCCTCCCCTACAGAGCAGCAGCATTAGCTGAGTAAACCACAACAACACACATAGGACTATATATGATATACAATCATATGGACACAAACACTCCCATATAGCCACATGTACATACATTGACCACTACTAATGTTGTTAAGTCTGATATTATGATGTTGGTATTACAGTACTCATTTAAGAGCTAGTCACTGATTGGCTGAGAGGACACACTCAGTACACAGGAAACCGACACTGACTTCCTGTTGTTGTTGCCATGGTGCTGTCATTCAGCCTGAGGAAGAGATTCCAAACGTTGTTATAACAAGTTCATTTGTCACATATATCTCTCCCCTTCACACATATTGACCAGAGTGTGGATGTTAACTGATTGGCCACTGTTCATTGATGAACACAGAGATCATTCATCAGATGGTATAAAAAGTACTGTTTAACACTGGGTATATAGCACATCCTCCAATGCATCTTGGGTATTGTAGTTTACTATTATCTCCACCATAGTTTCGTGTTCAAAATACAAAGACCTATCATGAAAAATCAAATAGATTCAATATATCTATTCATTAATGAAAAGTACTGTTGAACACTGAGTAGTTAGAGAGCTGAATGCTGATTGGCTGAAAGCTGTAGTATATATATGAGACAATATACTGCAGGTATGACGCAAAACAACTTGTTTACTGTTCTAATTACGTTGGTAACCTGTTTATAACAACAATAAGGCATCTAGGAGGTTTGTGGTATATTACCAATATATAACAGCTAAGGGCTGTAACCAGGAACTCTGTGTTGAGCTTTCAGAGTGTTATGGTCTAACACTTAGTGTTTAGTCTCCATATTATCAGAGTGTTATGGTGTAATACTTAGTGTTTAGTCTCCATGTTATCAGAGTGTTATGGTCTAATACTTAGTGTTTAGTCTCCATGTTATCAGAGTGTTATGGTCTAATACTTAGTGTTTAGTCTCCATGTTATCAGAGTGTTATGGTTTAATACTTAGTGTTTAGTCTCCATGTTATCAGAGTGTTATGGTTTAATACTTAGTGTTTAGTCTCCATGTTATCAGAGTGTTATGGTCTAACACTTAGTGTTTAGTCTCCATGTTATCAGAGTGTTATGGTCTAATACTTAGTGTTTAGTCTCCATGTTATCAGTGTTATGGTTTAATACTTAGTGTTTAGTCTCCATGTTATCAGAGTGTTATGGTCTAATACTTAGTGTTTAGTCTCCATGTTATCAGAGTGTTATGGTCTAATACTTAGTGTTTAGTCTCCATGTTATCAGAGTGTTATGGTCTAATACTTAGTGTTTAGTCTCCATGTTATCAGAGTGTTATGGTCTAATACTTAGTGTTTAGTCTCCATGTTATCAGAGTGTTATGGTTTAATACTTAGTGTTTAGTCTCCATGTTATCAGAGTGTTATGGTCTAATACTTAGTGTTTAGTCTCCATGTTATCAGAGTGTTATGGTCTAATACTAGTGTTTAGTCTCCATGTTATCAGAGTGTTATGGTTTAATACTTAGTGTTTAGTCTCCATGTTATCAGAGTGTTATGGTTTAATACTTAGTGTTTAGTCTCCATGTTATCAGAGTGTTATGGTCTAATACTTAGTGTTTAGTCTCCATGTTATCAGAGTGTTAAGGTCTAATACTTAGTGTTTAGTCTCCATGTTATCAGTGTTATGGTTTAATACTTAGTGTTTAGTCTCCATGTTATCAGAGTGTTATGGTCTAATACTTAGTGTTTAGTCTCCATGTTATCAGAGTGTTATGGTTTAATACTTAGTGTTTAGTCTCCATGTTATCAGAGTGTTATGGTTTAATACTTAGTGTTTAGTCTCCATGTTATCAGAGTGTTATGGTCTAATACTTAGTGTTTAGTCTCCATGTTATCAGAGTGTTATGGTCTAATACTTAGTGTTTAGTCTCCATGTTATCAGAGTGTTATGGTCTAATACTTAGTGTTTAGTCTCCATGTTATCAGAGTGTTATGGTTTAATACTTAGTGTTTAGTCTCCATGTTATCAGAGTGTTATGGTCTAATACTTAGTGTTTAGTCTCCATGTTATCAGAGTGTTATGGTCTAATACTTAGTGTTTAGTCTCCATGTTATCAGAGTGTTATGGTTTAATACTTAGTGTTTAGTCTCCATGTTATCAGAGTGTTATGGTTTAATACTTAGTGTTTAGTCTCCATGTTATCAGAGTGTTATGGTCTAATACTTAGTGTTTAGTCTCCATGTTATCAGAGTGTTAAGGTCTAATACTTAGTGTTTAGTCTCCATGTTATCAGAGTGTTATGGTCTAATACTTAGTGTTTAGTCTCCATGTTATCAGAGTGTTATGGTCTAATACTTAGTGTTTAGTCTCCATGTTATCAGAGTGTTATGGTTTAATACTTAGTGTTTAGTCTCCATGTTATCAGAGTGTTATGGTTTAATACTTAGTGTTTAGTCTCCATGTTATCAGAGTGTTATGGTCTAATACTTAGTGTTTAGTCTCCATGTTATCAGAGTGTTATGGTCTAATACTTAGTGTTTAGTCTCCATGTTATCAGAGTGTTATGGTCTAATACTTAGTGTTTAGTCTCCATGTTATCAGAGTGTTAAGGTCTAATACTTAGTGTTTAGTCTCCATGTTATCAGAGTGTTATGGTCTAATACTTAGTGTTTAGTCTCCATGTTATCAGAGTGTTATGGTCTAATACTTAGTGTTTAGTCTCCATGTTATCAGAGTGTTATGGTTTAATACTTAGTGTTTAGTCTCCATGTTATCAGAGTGTTATGGTTTAATACTTAGTGTTTAGTCTCCATGTTATCAGAGTGTTATGGTCTAATACTTAGTGTTTAGTCTCCATGTTATCAGAGTGTTATGGTCTAATACTTAGTGTTTAGTCTCCATGTTATCAGAGTGTTATGGTCTAATACTTAGTGTTTAGTCTCCATGTTATCAGAGTGTTGTGGTCAACCAATAGACGAGGGTCAATAGGGCCTACTGCCTGACTACAGGTATAAAGTCCTATGGTTCTACTTTAAGCTTCTGTATAAGTGAATTTTCTTTAAGGTTTAAAGGTCAACTCAGTCATCAAAATGTGTTTTTGTTTCTTCATGGTGTCTATAGGTCTAAGGTGAACACCTCAAAGAAGCTGAATATTTTCCATTGACGTCACGTTGGTATGAAACCTGTTTACCTCGATGCTAGATCCTCCTCTTCCTGTCACAACATGGGTTTCAGAGAAAAGGACCACGAGCTGAAAACTTTCCACTCCATCGAACCAATCGCTGCTCCTATGTCCTTTCATGGTAAAGTACATCTAGTCATGAACACGGAAATAAACAGCAAAGACCTTGTTACTCAAAGACCCAGCTACTCTCTGACAGTCACCATCAGACCATCAGACCACCAGATGGACAGGCTGTGTGTTTCTCTCATCACTCTCTTGTGTAAGTAGCCTTTAGAATTTGTTTTACTGGGCCTCACAGCTGCACGATAACTCATAGCGCGATGTGGTTTTATAGTTCTCTATATTTATTAACCTACCCTTTTGGGTTCTATAGAACCCTTTTGGGTTCCGTCTGTGGAAATGGTTCGATCTTGAACCCAAAAGGGCTCTATCTGGAACCAAAAGGGTTCTACCTGGAACCAAAAGGGCTCTACCTGGAACCAAAAGGGCTCTACCTGGAACCAAAAGGGTTCTACCTGGAACCAAAAGGGCTCTACCTGGAACCAAAAGGGCTCTACCTGGAACCAAAAGGGCTCTATCTGGAACCAAAAGGGTTCTACCTGGAACCAAAAGGGCTCTACCTGGAACCAAAAGGGTTCTACCTGGAACCAAAAGGGCTCTACCTGGAACCAAAAGGGCTCTACCTGGAACCACAAGGGCTCTACCTGGAACCAAAAAGGCTCTACCTGGAACCAAAAAGGGTTCTACCTGGAACCAAAAGGGTTCTACTTGCAACCAAAAAGGGTTATTCTAAGGGTTCTCCTATGGGGACAGCCAAAGTACCCTTTTTACTAAGAGTGTAGTGTGTACGGATAAGAGCGTCTGCTAAATGACTTAAATGTAAATGTAAATGTGTACGTGCTGTTACTTTGCATGCCATCTTTGTCTATGGAGGATGCCACTTTATATAATGTTTACATACCCTACATTACTCATCTCATAAGAATATACTTTACAGTAGATATACCATCTACTGCATCTTGCCTATGCCGTTCGGCCATCGCTCACCCATATATTTATATGTACATATTCATATTAATTCCTTTACACTTGTGTGTATAAGGTAGTTGTTGTGAAATTGTTAGATTACTTGTTAGATATTACTGCATGGTCGGAACTAGAAGGACAAGCATTTCGCTACACTCGCATTAACACCCGCTAACCATGTGTATGTGACCAATAAAATGTGAATTGATGATGGCATGCCATAGCTCTCTGTAGTTGCCATAGCTCTCTGTTGTTGCCATAGATCTCTGTTGTTGCCATAGATCTCTGTTGTTGCCATAGCTCTCTGTAGTTGCCATAGCTCTCTGTTGTTGCCATAGCTCTCTGTTGTTGCATAGATCTCTGTTGTTGCCATAGATCTCTGTTGTTGCCATAGCTCTCTGTTGTTGCCATAGCTCTCTGTTGTTGCCATAGATCTCTGTTGTTGCCATAGCTCTCTGTTGTTGCCATAGATCTCTGTTGTTGCCATAGCTCTCTGTAGTTGCCATAGATCTCTGTTGTTGCCATAGGTCTCTGTTGTTGCCATAGATCTCTGTTGTTGCCATAGCTCTCTGTTGTTGCCATAGCTCTCTGTTGTTGCCATAGCTCTCTGTTGTTGCCATAGCTCTCTGTTGTTGCTATAGCTCTCTACTGTTGCCATAGCTCTCTGTTGTTGCTATAGCTCTCTGCTGTTGCCATAGCTCTCTGCTGTTGCCATAGCTCTCTGTTGTTGCCATAGCTCTCTGTTCTTGCCATAGCTCTCTGTTGTTGCCATAGCTCTCTGTTGTTGCCATAGCTCTCTGTTGTTGCCATAACTCTCTGTTCTGAGACCAGTGTCTCGGCAGATGTTGTCCACGTAGGTTTCATGTGGTGTTCCTGAGGGTGAACCCACAATATGAGACTGTAGAAAGTGAATCATATCCAAACAAGATTCTGGTTCTTTCTAACACTGTTCCTCTGTTACCTGTAGGTGCTGTTTCCTCCAGTCAGTTCATCCTAACACTGTTCCTCTGCTACCTGTAGGTGCTGTTTCCTCCAGTCAGTTCATCCTAACACTGTTCCTCTGTTACCTGTAGGTGCTGTTTCCTCCAGTCAGTTCATCCTAACACTGTTCCTCTGCTACCTGTAGGTGCTGTTTCCTCCAGTCAGTTCATCCTAACACTGTTCCTCTGCTACCTGTAGGTGCTGTTTCCTCCAGTCAGTTCATCCTAACACTGTTCCTCTGCTACCTGTAGGTGCTGTTTCCTCCAGTCAGTTCATCCTAATACTGTTCCTCTGTTACCTGTAGGTGCTGTTTCCTCCAGTCAGTTCATCCTAACACTGTTCCTCTGCTACCTGTAGGTGCTGTTTCCTCCAGTCAGTTCATCCTAACACTGTTCCTCTGCTACCTGTAGGTGCTGTTTCCTCCAGTCAGTTCATCCTAACACTGTTCCTCTGCTACCTGTAGGTGCTGTTTCCTCCAGTCAGTTCATCCTAACACTGTTCCTCTGTTACCTGTAGGTGCTGTTTCCTCCAGTCAGTTCATCCTAACACTGTTCCTCTGCTACCTGTAGGTGCTGTTTCCTCCAGTCAGGATGGGATCTCTGCAGCAGAGGTGGAGCTGAGAGTCAGACCAGGAGACAACATCACTCTCTACTGTGACTGTACCATAACTACTGGAGTATACATTATGTGGTATAGGAACTGTTCTCACACGTACCAGCCTCCTCTTGTTATTTCAGCAAAAGATTTGATTTACAACCGTTTACCTGGATATAATGTGGTGTGGAACCCCTCTAACAACTCCTATGATCTACTGATTGAGAACATCACTGAATCTGACCTGGGACTCTACTACTGTGGGACTGTGGAGAACAAGGTAGTGGATGATGGAGGTAAAGGAGGAATTAAACAGAAAGAGTTGTACCTCTATGGAAACATCAGCACTAGGATTTCACTTGGTAAGAACAGTTATTATTCTGTCTTTATCTTCTGTCTGTATCTTTGGTATTATTAATATTGTAATATTAGTGTTGGTGTGTCTGGTTTCCTTGAATGAGAGGAGGTTGAGTTGCAAGGAACGCTAAAGTAAATGTAACTTATTTTGAATAAACCCTCTGAGACTAATCTAAACTCATAAAATATCTCCTCAAATTGATGTTTAAACAACCAAGAGTCATGACTAACAACAGATTATTGACACGGCCTTGATTGTTTCTAAGTGTAGTTCTGTTTTGTCTAGAAACCAGTCCTCCTGAGTCGTCCTCTCCTCCTCCTCCTGTAGACTGTGGTCTGTGTTGGATGTTGCTGTTCAGTCTGTGTCCTGTCTCTGCTCTCCTCTCCTCTCTCCTCTCCTCCACCTGTGTCTACTCCTTCTGCAGAACAACAGGTAAACTCACTCTCTCAGTCAAGATTCACTTATCACTCATTCATGTTTTAAGTCTGGGTATTACTAATCAATCTTACCTATTATTTAACTAATGTTGGTGTTTTAATGATGCTAACTCTTCCTCTGCAGCTCCAGCTGAGACTCAGCTTCCTCTGAACAGGACCACCACCAGGGGAAGTGGCAGCAGAGAGGAGACTGCAGTCAAAGTGGGTGTTGTAGTTTTATGTTGGGTAGCCATCTTGATTTTGTAGTCCATCTGTTTGTTAACCCAGCCCTATTCAAACTTTATTTTCAATGTCAGATATAATCAATAAAAACATAAGATAAATCAAAACATATTGTATAATATCAATATTCATATGTCAGTAATATTAAAATATGTCTCTGTCTCTCTCTCTCAGGAGGAAGGAGACCTGTGTTACGCCTCGTTAGATATCCGTCAAGGACAGAGGAGACCAAAGAAGAAGAAGAGAGTCCAGAACTCTGACTTCAGTACCTACTCAGCCATCAATACCAGCAGAGTGAGACCTATACCATCATCAATACCAGCAGAGTGAGACCTATACCATCCATCAATACCAGCAGAGTGAGACCTATACCATCCATCAATACCAGCAGAGTGTGAGACCTATACCAGCCATCAATACCAGCAGAGTGTGAAACCTATACCAGCCATCAATACCAGCAGAGTGTGAGACCTATACCATCCATCAATACCAGCAGAGTGTGAGACCTATACCAGCCATCAATACCAGCAGAGTGTGAGACCTATACCAGCAGAGTGTGAGACCTATACCAGCAATCAATACAAGCAGAGTGAGACCTATACCAGCCATCAATACCAGCAGTGTGAGACCTATACCAGCCACCAATACCAGCAGAGTGAGACCTATACCATTCACCAATACCAGCAGAGTGTGAGACCTATACCAGCCACCAATACCAGCAGAGTGAGACCTATACCATTCACCAATACCAGCAGAGTGTGAGACCTGTACCATCCATCAATACCAGCAGAGTGAGACCTATACCAGCCATCAATACCAGCAGTGTGAGACCTATACCAGCCACCAATACCAGCAGAGTGAGACCTATACCATTCACCAATACCAGCAGAGTGTGAGACCTATACCAGCCACCAATACCAGCAGAGTGAGACCTATACCATCCACCAATACCAGCAGAGTGTGAGACCTGTACCAGCCATCAATACCAGCAGAGTGAGACCTATACCATCCATCAATACCAGCAGAGTGTGAGACCTATACCATCCATCAATACCAGCAGAGTGTGAGACCTGTACCAGCCATCAATACCAGCAGAGTGTGAGACCTATACCATCCATCAATACCAGCAGAGTGAGACCTATACCATCCATCAATACCAGCAGAGTGTGAGACCTATACCATCCATCAATACCAGCAGAGTGAGAGACCTATACCAGCCATCAATACCAGCAGAGTGTGAGACCTATACCATCCATCAATACCAGCAGAGTGTGAGACCTATACCAGCCATCAATACCAGCAGAGTGTGAGACCTATACCAGCCATCAATACCAGCAGAGTGTGAGACCTATACCATCCATCAATACCAGCAGAGTGAGACCTATACCATCCATCAATACCAGCAGAGTGTGAGACCTGTACCAGCCATCAATACCAGCAGAGTGAGACCTATACCATCCATCAATACCAGCAGAGTGTGAGACCTATACCATCCATCAATACCAGCAGAGTGAGAGACCTATACCAGCCATCAATACCAGCAGAGTGTGAGACCTATACCATCCACCAATACCAGCAGAGTGTGAGACCTGTACCATCCATCAATACCAGCAGTGTGAGACCTATACCATCCACCAATACCAGCAGAGTGAGACCTATACCATCCATCAATACCAGCAGAGTGTGAGACCTGTACCAGCCATCAATACCAGCAGAGTATGAGACCTATACCAAGTTAGAGGTGATATTATAGAACACTATGTGTAACGTTGCTGCTCTGTCAGCAGTTTCCTGTGGAGTTTTTTTAACATATCAGTTTGCTGTAGTGTGTTAAACCACTGATCCAAGATAAGTTGCTAAGAAGTTTATCTCACATCAAAAACCTATTGAACTAATGACATAGAAGTCATATAGCCGAGCAGTATGTTCCACTCTTCAGTCCAAACTTTATGACAGCAGACTGTGGAGCTCCAGTTATAGACAGATATGGTACCTGCAGTTTTATTGATGATCCTATTCTGCGGCACAGGTAGGATGCTGTTATGCTGATATACACTTATGACAGTTACTGAGATATGTTTTAATATTTTAAGATATATTATCAATTGTAGGGTTAGTAAAAGAACATACAGCTGGATGCAGACAGTAAACATCTGTCTCAAAGCAGGACAATGATGTGATCACCTGTAAATGTACTTTACTGTAGCCTAACTGTCCATCTGGGACAGGCACTAATGTCAGTTAAGTTGTGATGGTGTCATGCATCTGACTGTTGTATATTCAGTGTGTCAATGATTGACTGTATCTGTCTCTATGTAAATGAATGAGAGTATATTTTATGTATCTATTAAATATTGGTCTAATGTTAGAGCAGGAGAAGGGGGGAGTGTTGATGCTAGAGGTCTGTGACCTGAGTCAAGATCAACAGGTCCAACACTATATGTCAGGAACAAGAGAGAAAGAACAAGAGAGAGCAAGAGAGAGAGAGGCTATGTTAGATAGAGAGAAATAGGCAGCGAAAGAGGGAGGAGATAGAGGGAGATGTCAAAAGAGGTAGGGCTGAGAGAGAGCAAGAGAGAGAGAGAGAGAGAGAAAGCGAGAGAGAGAGAGAGAAAGAGAGAGAGACAGAGAGAGAGAGAGAGAGAGAGAGATGTGCAGAGAAAGATGGAGGGGTGGGTAGGGCAGAGGAGAGAGTAGTAGAGAAAGAGAGTAGTGGAGAATGAGGGGAGGGGAGAGAGAGATTTGTGGAGGAGAGATAAAAAGTAAGGGAAGGGATAGTGAGGGAGATGTACGTACACAGAATATATTTTCAAGACTGACTTCTCACCGGTGATCATAACCAGTAATCATTTGCACTCTTCCACTTTTGGTCCAGCTCAGCTTGACCTCTGACTTATGGAAATGAGTGATTGAAAAAAACAAACAGACGACAGCTAATGTATTAAATTAGGTATACTGTAAACTCATCTGCAAAGAGAGGTTCACATGGAAGGGGAATGTGTGTTCACATGGGTGTTGTTGCACCATACCAACGATAAGCCTGTCTTCCCCATCACATCATGAAAGGTCATGTTGATGTTCATTTCTCGTCTCAATTCAAATCGAAGGAGCTTTATTTGCATGGGAAGTAGTGCATTCAGAAAGTATTCAGACCACCTTGACTTTTTTCACATTGTGTTACGTTACAGCCTTATTCTAAAATGTATTAAATTGTTTTTTTAATCATCAATTTACACACAATACAACATAATGACATCACAATACCCCATAATGACATCACAATACCCAATAATTACAAAGCAAAAACTGTTTTTTCCTCTTCTGCCCCTCTCTTCTTCTCACTCCTCTCATCTTCTCCCCCCTCTCCCCTTCTCCCCCTCTCATCTTCTCCCCCCTCTCCCCTTCTCCCCCTCTCCTCTTCTCTGTCCTCTCCTCTTCTCCCCCTCTCCTCTTTTCCCCCCTCTCCTCTTCTCTCATCTTCTGTCCCCTCTAGCTTCTACACCACATCCCCCCTTGTCCTGCTCTAACATGAGACCTGATCAGTACTCATTTTGGGTGCTGGTACTGTTTATATTTAGGTTCTGGAACATTAAGCCAATATTCTATAAGAGGTGAACTCAAGCAGTAGAAAGTTAGAGGTGATATTATAGAACACTATGTGTAACTTTGCTGTTCTGTCAGCAGTTTCCTGTGGAGTTTTTTAACAGATCAGTTTGCTGTAGTGTGTTCAACCACTGATCCAAGATAAGTTGTTAAGAAGTTTATCTCACATCAAAAACCTATTGAACTAATGACATAGAAGTCATATAGCCTAACTTCTAGTATAGAAAGTACTTCAAACTGGAACCCAACACTGTCCATCTGGGGACAGACACTAACATCAGTTAAGGTGTGATGGTGTCATGCATCTGAATGTTGTATATTCAGTGTGTCAATGATTGATTCTATATGTCTCTATGTAAATGAATGAGATGATATATTATATATTATTTTGGTCTAATGTTAGAGTAGTAGGAGAAGGGGGAGGGGAGGGGGGTTGTAGAAGCTAGAGGTCTATGACTTGAGTCAAGATCAACAGGCCTGATGCTACATGTCAGGAAGAGATAGAGAGAGAGCAAGAGCGAGAGATACAGAGAGATAGAGAATGAGAGAGAGCACGCGTTTGAGAGAGAGAGAGAGAGAGAGAAAGATGTGCAGAGAAAAATGGAGGAGAGAGGAGGGGTGGGTAGGGCAGAGGAGAGAGTAGTAGAGAAAGAGAGTAGTGGAGAAATAGGGGAGGGGAGAGAGAGAGATTTGTGGAGGAGAGAGAAAGAGTAAGGGAAGGGAGATGTACGTACACAGAATATATTTTCAAAACTGACTTCTCACCGGTGATCATAACCAGTAATCATTTGCACTCTTCCACTTTTGGTCCAGCTCACCTTGACCTCTGACCTATGGAAATGAATGATTGAAAAAACAAACAGACGACAGCTAATGTATTAAATTAGGTATACTTTAAACTCATCTGCAAAGAGAGGTTCACATGGAAGGGAATGTGTTTTCACATGGGTGTTGTTGCACCATACCAACGATAAGCCTGTCTTCCCCTTCACATCATGAAAGGTCATGTTGATTTTCATTTCTCGTCTCAATTCAATTCAAGGAGCTTTATTTATTTTTTATTTAATTTTTTTTACATTTATTTATATAGCCCTTCATACATCAGCTGATATCTCAAAGTGCTGTACAGAAACCCAGCCTAAAACCCCAAACAGCAAGCAATGCATGTGAAAGAAGTACGGTGGCTAGGAAAAACTCCCTAGGAAAAACTCCCTAGAAAGGCCAAAAACCTAGGAAGAAACCTAGTGAGGAATCAGGCTATGAGGGGTGGCCAGTCCTCTTCTGGCTGTGCCGGGTGGATATTATAACAGAACATGGTCAAGATGTTAAAATGTTCATAAATGACCAGCATGGTCAAATAATAATAATCATAGTAATTGTCGAGGGTGCAACAAGCACGTCCGGTGAACAGGTCAGGGTTACATAGCCGCAGGCAGAACAGTTGAAACTGGAGCAGCAGCACGGCCAGGTGGACTGGGGACAGCAAGGAGTCATCATGCCAGGTAGTCCTGAGGCATGGTCCTAGGGTTCAGGTCCTCCGAGAGAAAGAAAGAAAGAGAGAAAGAGAGAATTAGAGAGAGCATATTTAAATTCACACAGGACACCGGATAAGACAAGAGAAATACTCCAGATGTAACAGACTGACCCTAGCCCCCCGACACATAAACTACTGCAGCATAAATACTGGAGGCTGAGACAGGAGGGATCAGAAGACACTGTGGCCACCATCCGATGATACCCCATGGGAAGTAGTGCATGGGAAGTAGTGCATTCAGAAAGTATTCAGACCACCTTGACTTTTTTCACATTGTGTTACGTTACAGCCTTATTCTAAAATGTATTAAATTGTTTTTTTTCTCATCAATTTACACACAATACAACATAATGACATCACAATACCCAATAATGACATCACAATACCCCATAATGACATCACAATACCCCATGATGACATCACAATACCCAATAATTACAAAGCAAAAAATGTTTTTTTCTGCCCCTCTCTTCTTCTCCCCCCCTCCTCTTCTCCTCCCTCTCTTCTTCTCTCCTCTTCTCCCCCTCTTCCCTTCTTCTCTCCTCTTCTCCTCCCTCTTTTCTTCTTCTCACCTCTTCTCCCCCTCTCCTCTTCTCCACATCTCCTTTTCTCCCCCCTCTCAACTTTACCCCCCTCACCCTTTTTTTCTGCCCCTCTCTTCTTCTCCCCCTCTCCTCTTCTCCTCCCTCTCTTCTTCTCTTCTCTTCTCCCCCTCTTCCCTTCTTCTCTCCTCTTCTCCTCCCTCTTTTCTTCTTCTCTCCTCTTCTCCCCCTCTCTTCTTCTCCCCATCTCCTTTTCTCCCCCTCTCAACTTTGCCCCCCTCTCCCCTTTTTTTCTGCCCCTCTCTTCTTCTCCCCCTCTCCTCTTCTTCTCCCTCTCTTCTTCTCTTCTCTTCTCCCCCTCTCCCCTTCTTCTCTCCTCTTCTCCTCCCTCCCCTCTTCTTCTCTCCTCTTCTCACTCCTCTCCTCTTATCCCCCCTCTCCTCTTCTCCCCCATCTCTTGTTCTCTCATCTTCTGTCCCATCTAGCTTCTACACATCCCCCCTTCTCCTGCTCTAACATGAGACCTCATCAGTACTCATTTTGGGTGCTGGTACTGTTTATATTTAGGTGCTGGAACATTCAGCCAATATTCTATAAGAGGTGAACTCAAGCAGTAGAAAGTTAGAGGTGATATTATAGAACACTATGTGTAACTTTGCTGCTCTGTCAGCAGTTTCCTGTGGAATTTTTCTAATGTCAGTGTTTCCTGTAGGTAGGTGGGTTTAACCACTGATCTGATCCGCTTAACAGTTTGTCATATCAAACCAAGTTTATTCACCCACTGGGTCACACAGCTTCATAAGACAAAGACCTGTTTACACCAACCCATATTTATAATATGCTGAGTATCCTCACACATCTGGACAGCCAATACATCTCTGTTGCTAGACTGGACTTTAGTTACAGCTGTTCTTTTCTCTCTTCATCTGACCTGACCTCTGACCTCTGACCTGATCTCTGACCTCTGACCTGACCTCTGACCTGACCTCTGACCTCTGACCTGACCTCGGCCCATAAATTCCAAACTAATCCACAGTTATCCACCCTTATCAGTGACCGCAAGCATGTGATTGCCTTTTCCCTTACTTAGTTCCTTTTCAGGGTCCTGGCAGTTATACAACCTCCATTGATCCCAGCATATACATTTTCTCATCTATGTAACCATTAACCTGTTTAGGATAGGGGGCAGTATTTTCACGGCCGGATACAAAACGTACCCGATTTAACCTGTCTGGCGCATGTGGGACGAATTCGTCCCACCTACGTAACAGACACTTCAATCCAGTGGCGCGATTTTTGAATCGTTTGAAATACTATTACTTCAATTTCTCAAACATATGACTATTTTACAGCTATTTAAAGACAAGAATCTCGTTAATCTAACCACACTGTCCAATTTCAAAAAGGCTTTACAACGAAAGCAAAACATTAGATTATGTCAGGAGAGTGCCCAGCCAGAAATAATCAGACACCCATTTTTCAAGCTAGCATATCATGTCACATAAACCCAAACCACAGCTAAATGCAGCACTAACCTTTTATGATCTTCATCAGATGACACACCTAGGACATTATGTTATACAATACATGCATGTCTGTTCAATCAAGTTCATATTTATATCAAAAACCAGCTTTTTACATTAGCATGTGACGTTCAGAAAAAGCATACCCCCCGCAAACTTCCGGGGAATTTACTAACAGTTTGCTAAATTACTCATGATAAACGTTCACAAAAAGCATAACAATTATTTTAAGAATTATAGATACATTACTCCTCTATGCACTCGATATGCCCGATTTCCTCTTGCGCATATCATCCCGTTAGCGGGATCATTTTCCAGCGAAAACTCCTAGCGACATTAGCATAACAAAATTCAATATATATTTTTTTCAAATATAGGACTGTCTCATATCGTTTTATAGATACACCTCTCTTGAATCGACCCTCGTTGTCCGATTTCAAAAAGGTTTTACAGGAAAAGCACAATATTAGATTATGTTAGAGGAGTACATGGTAAAAGTAGCATCATATGAATTTTCCGACCAAGCACATGCATCACATATAACCCAAAAACAGCTAAATGCAGCACTAACCTTTTACAAACTTCATCAGATGACACACCTAGGACATCATGTTACACACAGCATGCAATCTTTTGTTCAATAAAGGTCATATTTCTATATAAAAACAGCATTTTACATCGGCACCTGACGTTGACTAACTATTTTTTCATAAAATGCGTCCCGGGAAACAGTGCTACAATTTTATAAATTACTATTCGAAAACATTTTTTTTTTTATATTGTCAATCTAAGATTTATAGATGAATATCTCTTGAAAACACCCGTCATAACAGATTTTAAATTAACTTTACAGGGTAATCACACTTTGAGATAAAAGGGGATGCGATACCCAGAAAATGAGCTAGAAAGCCTAGCTCGTCGCCATCTTGGAAAAATCACACATCACATCTGATCTTGTATAATATTGCCAATAATCCCTCACCTTTAGTTGTCTTCATCAGAAAGCACTTCTCGGAATCCCAGGTCCACGACAAATGTATTTTCGGTCGAAAAAGTCCATCCTTTATGTTCCATTAGCTTGCTGTTGTTAGCGCGTCCTAAGGCTGTAACCAAATGTTGATCCATGCGCGGCACTTGGCTAACGAAAAATGACTGTTTTCCCTTCGTTAGGTTCGTTCAAACATGTCAAACGTTGTATAACATTAATCTTCAGGGCCTGTTTCAACAAGAGAGCCAATCAGATTCGAGTGGGACGATTTCATTGTGTTTCAAAACGTTTCCAAAGGTGGGGGCAGACACGGCCGCCGACGTCACAATGCTGATGGCCCTACTACTGTGACCAATTGCCACATCGTCTCCTACACTGAGTTTCGACTGTAGAAGCCTCAAAACACTTTGTAAAGACTGGGGACATCTAGTGGATGCACTGGAAAGTGCTCAATTATCATTTTTTCACGTTGTGAATTACAGGGAAGGCTGTGAAATCGAGTCCACAATTCAGAATCCCACTTCCTGGTTCAATCGGTCTTGGGGTTTTGACTGCCATACGAGTTCTGTTATACTCACAGACACCATTCAAACAGTTTCAGAAACTTTAGGGTGTTTTCTATCCATATAAAATAAGTATATGCATGTCCTAGCTTCTGAGTTTGATTAGTAGGCCGTTGAAAATGGGAACGAATTTTTTCCAAAATGCGCTGTGGCGCCCCCATTGGTAGGGTACTCGCAAGAGGTTAAAATAGCTTTTCGGATGAAGTACATTTTTCAATATTCTAAGTACATAGCCCAGCCATCACGGGCTAGCTATTTAGACACCCGGCAAGATTAGCCTTCATCAAAATCACATTTCCTATAAGAAAAATGTTATTACCTTTCTTGTTCTTCGTCAGAATGCACTCACAGGACTTCTACTTCAATAACAAATGTAGGTTTGGTCCCAAATAATCCATCGTTATGTTCCAACAGCGGCGTTTTGTTCGTGAGTTCTAGACACTATCAGAATACTAAATCACGGTCACGAGCATTGCGCATGGCGTGACAAAAAAATTCTAAATAATCCATTACCGTACTTCGAAGCATGTCAACCGCTGTTTAAAACCAATTTTTATGCCATTTATCTCGTAGAAAAGCGATAATATTCCGACCGGGAATCTGCAATGAGCCTAAACAGCCGACTGAAATTTCTCCACGGGGGCGAATCGTGCACGCGCCTCATTGCATTGACACTTGGAAAAGGCAATAATGTGTTTCAGCCAGAGGCCGCCTCGTCATCATTCAGGTTTTTCCCGGGTTCTGAGAGCCTATTGGAGCCCTAGGAATTGTCACGTTACAGCTAAGATCCTTACTCTTCAATAAACAGATGCAAGACGCACGACTCCTTGTCAGACAGGGTACTTCCTGCATGAAACCTTGTCAGGTTTTTGCCTGCCATAGGAGTTCTGTTATACTCACAGACACCATTCAAACAGTTTTAGAAACTTTAGGGTGTTTTCTATCCAAACCTGAACAATAATATGCATATTCTAGCTTCTGAGTTGGTGTAGGAGGCAGTTAAAAATGGGAACATATTTTTTCCAAAATTCTCAATGCTGCCCCCTAGCCCCAACAGGTTAATCTGGTTATTACTCCTGCCCAGAAACTAGAATATGCATATAATTGTTTGATTTGGATAGAAAACACCCTAAAGTTTCTAAAACTGAAAAGATTCTAAACAGGAAGTGCCCTCTCTGACCATTTATTGGCCTTCTATAGCCTCTTTATCGAAAACAGAGGATCTCTGCTGTAACGTGACATTTTCTAAGACTCCCATAGGCTCTCAGAAGGTGCCAGAACGGGTAATGATGACTCTGCAGTCCCTGGCTGAAAAACAGTAGCGCATTTGGATAGTGGTCGATCTGAGAACAATGAAACGGTGCGCGCATGCACATGAAAAGTCCATTTTACATTTTCAGGAATATTATCGCTATTTTACGAGAAAACTCGCATAAAAGTAGATTTTAAACAGCGTTTGACATGCTTCGAAGTACGGTAATGAAAAATTTAGAATTTTTTTGTCACGATATGCGTCGGCGCGTCACCCTTCGGATAGTGTCTTGAACGCAGGAACAAAACGCCTCTATTTGGATATATCTATGGATTATTTGGAACCAAAACAACATTGGGTGTAAAGTACAAGTCCTGGGAGTGCATTCTGACGAAGAACAGCAAAGGTAATCCAATTTTTCTTATAGTAAATCTGAGTTTGGTGAGTGCCAAACTTGGTGGGTGTCAAAATAGCTAGCCATGATGGCCGGGCTATCTACTCAGAATATTGCAAAATGTGCTTAACCTCTCTGGGCCAGTGGGACGCTTGCGTCCCACCTACTCAACAGCCAGTGTAATCCCGTGGCGCGATATTCAAATACCTTAGAAATGCTATTACTTTAATTTCTCAAACATATGACTATTTTACACCATTTTAAAGACAAGACTCTCGTTAATCTAACCACACTGTCCGATTTCAAAAAGGCTTTACAACAAAAGCAAAACATTAGATTATGTCAGCAGAGTACCCAGCCAGAAATAATCAGACACCCATTTTTCAAGCTAGCATATAATGTCACATAAACCCAAACCACAGCTAAATGCAGCACTAACCTTTGATGATCTTCATCAGATGACAATCCTGGGACATTATGTTATACAATACATGCATGCATGCACCCGAGGGCATTATCAATTAAATATATACTTTCATTCATTTACATAGAAACATATACAATCAGTCATTGACACTGAATATACAACAGTCAGATGCATGACACCATCACAACTTAACTCACATTAGTGTCTGTCACCAGATGGACAGTGTTGTGTTCCAGTTTGAAATACTTTCAATACTAGAAGTTAAGAACAAATTCTTATTTTCAATGATGGCCTAGGAACAGTGGGTCAACTGCCTTGTTCAGGGGCAGAACGACATATTTTTACCTTGTCAGCTCAGGGATTCAAACTTGCAACCTTTACAAGTCCAACACTCTAACCACTAGGCTACGCTGCCGCCCCGTTATTCGTCGAGGGCAGGCAAACCGGGTCAATACATCCTCCAGTCACCGGCTTCGAGGGCATTATCACTTTTATATAACGGGTTAACAACATATTCAATTAATGATTAACAATTTTATTTTGATGAATTTATTCATACTATTTCATCTTTCTACAAGATATAGTCCCGACACAAATCTAGGGTTGCTACCCAACCTGGCTGTTCGTTCGTTCTATTGGTTCGATTGCTGCCAGAGACGCGACCCAGTCGTTCAGTCTTTTAGTTCTGTTTCTATGGACGCGACCCAGTCGTTCAGTCTTTTTGTTCTGTATCTATGGACGCGACCCAGTCGTTCAGTCTTTTTGTTCTGTATCTATGGACGCGACCCAGTCGTTCAGTCTTTTTGTTCTGTATCTATGGACGCGACCCAGTCGTTCAGTCTTTTTGTTCTGTATCTATGGACGTGACCCAGTCATTCTTTCTAAATGTTCCATTGCCATACTGGCTGGCAAAGTTCTTATCCCTTCCTCGCTAACTAGCCAACTACGGCTAACTTATAGTCACATCAAACAGTGCAGCCAGAATAACAACAGTAGCTGCATTTGCATTTGTTTAAGCAGTTTTCTAATGACATTTATTGGTCACATCCATAACAATGAGCTAATAAGGCACGATTTCACCTGGGATAGAAAATGTTCTCACTCGTCAGGACACTGCGGTACAGAGGAGCTAGCCAACGACAGCTAACACAGTCACTTCAAACTGAAGCTTTAAAGACTGCAAACTAGCTGCACTTTGTTTGGTTTTACCTGTTTTCAAATGATCTTTCTTTGTATATATCCATAAACATGATGCTGATTCATGATTTAAGCTGAGAATCGCTGCCTGCGTGTCTGTCTCGTCCCGACTCCCGACTCGTTCAATACTATTGGACAGCTGGAGATTTGAATTTGAATATTGAAACAATGTTGTAAATGTGGGAGAGACAGACAGCAGGTTTATACAAATCTCTAATGTTGAAAACTAAATGTTAGTCTTAAAGAAATGTGAGATAATGTCTAGATGCTTTTTATAGTAGAGATCAAGTTTATAAGTTGCTTGGCTGGGCTGATGAAACAGTGGATTGTACAATCAGATGGAACAGAGTAAATAAGCATTTAAACGACAGATTTAGCCGGTGGTAACTTGTGGAATAGACACCGGCTGGAATGCGGTTTCAACCAATCAGCATTCAGGATTAGACCCACCCATTGTATAATATGTTTTATATTGGTCATATGTTAGAGATGGAGAAGGGAGGGGTGTAGATGATAGAGGTCTGTTACCTGAGTCAATATCAACATGCCTGATGCTATATGTCAAGAAGAGAGAGAGAGAGATAAGGGAAGGGGAGGAGAGAGGGAGATGTCATCCGAGATAGGGCTGATCGACTAACATGCAGTCAACTGAATATCTTTTCATTTCTGACTTCTCACCAGTGATGCCATCATAACCAGTAACCTTTTCAACTCTTGGTCCGGCTCACCTTGACCCTGACCTCTGAAATTAATGATTTAAAAAACTGACAAAAGCAAATGTATTAAATTAGATTTAAACTCCTCTTACACATTTGCATGGAAGGGGAATGTACACTACATGACCAAAAGTATGTAGACACCTGCTCTTCTAACATCTCATTCCAAAATCATGGGCATTAATATGGAGTTGGTCCCCCCTTTGCTGCTATAACAGCCTCCACTCTTCTGGGAATGCTTTCCACTAGATGTTGGAACATTGCTGCAGGGACTTGCTTCCATTCAGCCACAAGAGCATTAGTGAGGTTGAGCACTGATGTTGTGCGATTAGACCTGACTCGAAGTCGGCGTTTGAGCTCAGGACTAAGTGCAGGCCAGACAAGGTCTTCCACACCGATCTCGACAAACCACTTCTGTATGGACCTCGCTTTGTGCACGGGGGCTACTGTCATGCTGAAACAGGAAGGGGGCTTTCCCAAAACTGTTGCCACAAAGTTGGAATTACAGAATCGTCTAGAATGTCAATGTATGCTGCAGCGTTAAGATTTCCCTTCACTGGAACTAAGGGTCCTTTATTAAGCCCTAGACCATTATTCCTCCTCCACCAAACTTTACAGTTGGCACTACGCATTGTGGCAGGTAGCGTTCTCCTGGCATTCGCCAAACCCAGATTTTTCCTTGGTCTTCCAGATGGTGAAGCATGATTCATCGCTCCAGAAAACATGTTTTCATTGCTCCAGAGAACATGTTTTCATCGCTCCAGAGAACATGTTTTCATCGCTCCAGAGAACGTGTTTTCATCGCTCCAGAGAACGTGTTTTCATCGCTCCAGAGAACGTGTTTTCATCGCTCCAGAGAACGTGTTTTCATCGCTCCAGAGAACGTGTTTTCTCCAGAGTCCAATGGAGGCGAGCTTTACATCTCTCCAGATGACCCTTAGCGTTGTGCATGGTGAACTTAGGCTTGTGTGTGGCTGCTTGGCTATAGAAACACATTTCATGAAGCTCTCAACGAACAGTTCACGTGCTGACGTTGCTTCCAGAGGCCGTTTGGAAATTGGTAGTGAGACGATTTTTATGTTCTCTGTTGCTCCTAGATGTCTCCTCTTCACAATAACAGCACTTACAGTTGACCTGGGCAGCTCTAGCAGGGCAGACATTTGACCATCTGACTTGGAAATGTGGCATCCTATCACTGTGCCACGTTGAAAGTCACTGAACTCTTCATTAAGGCCATTCTACTGCCAATGTTTGTCTATGGAGATTGCATGGCTGTGTGCTTCCATTTTAAACACCTGTCAGAAACGGGTGGGCTGAAATAGAATCCACTAATTTGAAGGGGTGTCCACATACTTTTGTATATATAGTGTATGTACACATGGGTGTTGTTGCACCATACCAACGATAAGCCTGTCTTCCCCATCACATCATGAAAGGTCATGTTGATGTTCATTTAACCTCTGTCTCTCTCTTCCTCTGACTCCTCCCTTTCTCCTTTGTTTCTCTCTATCTCTCTGTCTCTTTCTCTCTCTTTCTCCTCTGTCTCTCTCTTCCTCTGACTCCTCCCTTTCTCCTTTGTTTCTCTCTATCTCTCTGTCTCTTTCTATCTCTATCTCCTCTGTCTCTCTATTCCTCTGTCTCCTCCCTTTCTCCTTTGTTTCTCTCCATCTCTCTGTCTCTTTCTCTCTCTATCTCTCTGTCTCTTTCTCTCTCTATCTCCTCTGTCTCTCTATTCCTCTGTCTCCTCCCTTTCTCCTTTGTTTCTCTCCATCTCTCTGTCTCTTTCTCTCTCTATCTCTCTGTCTCTTTCTCTCTCTTTCTCCTCTGTCTCTCTCTTTCTCCTCAGATCTCCAGGCTCAAAGCGTCAGTCCACCAGGTAGGTAGAGTATACATCTACAGTGATTATAGCAGTTCAATATTAGTCAACTTTATTATCCCACATGGAGAAATTCATGTGTCCATACAAACCATTCTAAACCCAATAACAAGTAGTGTTTTATGGAACTACTAATACTTGTCAACCACAAAGCACTACTGCTGTTAGAATAACAGAATCACTGTCATAATCTGTCCTCACCACTGTGTTTTCCTCTCTGCTGTTTACAGCTAAATACTCAGTCAGACTGGTGAATGGGACCACTTCCTGTTCTGGGACAGTGGAAGTATTTTATAAAGGAGAGTGGTTAGGTCTATGTCCTGGGTGGTGGAGCATGAGAGAGACTAAGGTTGTGTGTAGAGAGCTGGACTGTGGGAATCCTGTAGCTGAATCTAGACCTAAAGAGGGAAGAGGAGGAGTCAGACTAGAGAGTAGTTGTAATGGACATGAGTCTACTTTAAGACAGTGTGTCACCAAAACCTACACATGTGAAGGTGGATATTATCATCACGTGATCTGTTCAGGTAAGAGACTGGTCATATTGAGAGATTTATTTATACATTATACAATATTACCATGTATCATGTTTAATGTGTTTTTATTTCATTTAAATAGAGGAAGAGATGTCAGATGTATTTAAACATTATATTTGTGTTTGTCCTATTGGTTTATGGGAGATGTTCATGGGCAGATCATTGTAGTTCAGATGGTACTGAAGTGAAGCTGCCTGATGGATGTCCAGCTGTTTATTTTCCATAAAGTGAAGTGAACTTATTCCTGTCTCCTGCCTGCATTATTCCCAACCCTATCCTGAGTGACTAAGAACCCATTTCTACCTCTTACAGTATCAAACATAGCAAACTACAATCTTTTATCCAACATATTTGTGTTTAGTCCTTGACAGTGTCATCAACAAAACTGATTGAATGTTCAACCAAGTCTTTTTCTCCAGAGTCTGTGCGGCTTGTGGATGGAGCTGGTCTCTGCTCTGGGAGAGTGGAGGTGAAGTCCGATCAGTCCTGGGCCTCAGTGTGTGAAGCTGACTTTGACCGGCAGGATGCAGAGGTAGTCTGTGGGGAGCTTGGCTGTGGGGCTCCTGCAGCTCTACAGGGGGGGCTCTATGGAGGAGGTGAGGGTCAGACCTGGGATAAAGAGTTCCAGTGTAAAGGCAAAGAGTCCCTTCTCCTGGACTGTGACACCTCAGACAGAGAAAAGAACACCTGTCTACCTGGTAATGCTGTTGGACTCACCTGCTCAGGTAAGAAACAGTTTTTTTTTGTTTTGTTTTTTTAATTCACCTTTATTTAACCAGGTAGGCTAGTTGAGAAGAAGTTCTCATTTACAACTGCGACCTGACCAAGTTAAAGCAAAGCAGTGTAACATAAACAACAACACAGAGTTACACATGGAGTAAACAAACATACAGTCAATAATACAGTAGAACAATAGAGAAATAAAAGTCTATATACAGTGTGTGAAAATGAGGTAAGATAAGGGAGGTAGGCAATAAATAGGCCATAGTGGCGAAATAATTACAATTTAGTAATTAAACACTGGAGTGATAGATGTGCAGAAGATTAATGTGCAAGTAGAGATATTGGGATGCAAAGGAGCAAAAAAATAAATAACAGTATGGAGATGAGGTAGCTGTATGGGCTATTTACAGATGGGCTATGTACAGGTGCATGGATCTGTGAGCTGCTCTGACAGCTGGTGCTTAAAGTTAGTGAGGGAGATATGGGTCTCCAGCTTCAATGATTTTTGCAATTCGTTCCAGTCATTGGCAGCAGAGAACTGGAAGGAAAGGCGGCCAAATGAAGAATTGGCTTTGGGGGTGACCAGTGAAATATACCTGCTGGAGCGCATGCTACGGGTGGGTCCTGCTATGGTGACCAGTGAGCTGAGACAAGGCGGAGCTTTACCTAGAAAAGACTTATAGATGACCTGGAGCCAGTGGGTTTGGCGACGAATGTGAAGCGAGGGTCAGCCAACGAGAGCGTACAGCTCGTAGTGGTGGGCAGTATATGGGGCTTTGGTGACAAAACGGATGGCACTGTGAGAGACAGCATCCAATTTGCTGAGTAGAGTGTTGAAGGCTATTTTATAAATGACATCGCCAAAGTCAAGGATTGGCAAGATAGTCCGTTTTATGAGGGTCTGTTTGGCAGCATGAGTGAAGGAGGCTTTGTTGCGAAATAGGAAGCCTATTCTACATTTGATTTTGGATTGGAGATGTTTGATATGAGTCTGGAAGGAGAGTTTACAGTCTAACCAGACACCTAGGTATTTGTAGTTGGCCACATATTCTAAGTCACAACCGTCCAGAGTAGTGATGCTGGATGGGCGGGCAGGTGCGGACAGGTGAAGAGCATGCATTTAGTTTTACTTGCGTTTCAGAGCATTTGGAGGCCACGAAAGGAGAGTTGTACGGCATTGAAGCTCGTCTGAAGGTTAGTTAACACAGTGTCAAAAGAAGGGCCAGAAGTATACAGAATGGTCTCGTCTGCGTAGTTTGTCACTCAATCAACATTGTTTCTCACCTGGAGTGAAGAATATGAGAGACAATATAGGTGTGTTTTAGTGAGAAAATAGTAAGATTACTGTCTCTCTCTTTTCTTTTCTCAGAGCCTGATGATGTGAGGCTGGTGGGAGGAGGCAGTCGCTGTGCTGGTGGAGTGGAGCGGTACGACCAGGGAGAGTGGAGGACTGTGGGAGATGATTACTGGGGGGATGTAGCTGTAGTAGTGTGTAGACAGCTGGGTTGTGGCTCCACTGTTTCAGTTCTACCTGGAAACACCACTAGAGGGTTTGGAGCTTCCTGTTCTGGGTCTGAGCCTTCACTGAGGGAGTGTTGGAGACGTTTTAAGCTCTTTCCTGGACTCACAGTGATCTGTTCAGGTAATAACAAGATATTATAATTATATTCAACTGATTTCCTTCATTCATACAACTTCCTCTGCACCTCTCATGATGACTGTTTAGCTTGTCAGTCTGCTTTACTAAATAGATCACTCAGTCAAGTAGGAATCAAATACAACTTAAATATCCCAGAATGCTTTGTATTTGAGTGTTATCTCAGTGAAAGTCTCTACTCACTACCACTGTCACATGTCATGTTATTGTCATATCTAAATGAGGAAAGTAGTTGAGGAGCTACGTTTTCTTTTTCTCTCCTCTTGTTCCAGATGTCCTGCTTAAGCCTGATATCAACATATGTTGTCTCAGTGACTGTAGGCCCACTACTCATGTTGCCCTGTGAGGGAGGGTGGCTAGCACTGTTACATGCTGATCTTATTGTCATATCTATAGGAAACTAGTTGAAGAGGTTTGTCTTGTTCTCTTTTATTGTTACAGATCTCCTGGTCCAGCCTGATATCTTCCTGACTGACTCAATGGGAGGGGTCTCCAGGGGCCACCAGGGGCCCGAGATGTTCAGGGGCTACAACTTCACCATCACCTGCTCCACTCAGCCACAGTACCCAGGAGGCTCCTTCCTCCTCACGTTCACCGGCTCCAACAGAACCCAGACCCAGCCAGCTGTCAATCACTCTGCTGCCTTCCTCTTCCCTGCTGCAGATGACTCCCACCAAGGGAACTACAGCTGTGTTTATGACAATTATGTTTTCTCTCATAACTTCTCCTCTGAGAGTGAGCTCCTCTCCCTCACCATCACAGGTAACTGAACATGAACCAGACGTATAACTTTGTCATTGACAGATTTCCCACAGATCTATGTGATGATGATCAGTCCCCTCATCAAAGGTGTTTCTGTTTGCAGCCTCTCCTCTGCCAGCCTTCATCATCAGACACGTTGTAGTGCTGCTGATCCTACTGACAGCCATCACCACCTCCTACCTGTACTACAAGGTAAAGACATTTAGTCAGACGTTACAAGTCATTTAAACTAGAGGGAGAGGGTGAGGGGGAGAGGGAGGGAGGGAGAATGGAGATACTAGAGAGTAAATGTCTGACTGTTGGTGCTGTGTCTCCCTAGCCCACCAGGAGGCAGAAGAGAGTGAACAGGGTGAGCAGCATGGATCTTTATGTCAATGCCATGGAGATGGTCTCTCTGAGCTCCAGAGCTGAAGCTGGACCAGGAGAGGAGAGAGCAGCCCAGGGGACGGAGTAGGAGTAGAATGAAGCTGACCCTACATGCTGATCTTAGGTCAGTTATGTGTTTTAAATGGATGGTCAGCAGTGGACTGGTGTTTAAAATGTGGTGACAAACCTGAAGTGGTTCTAATTTTAATAACAAGTTCAGAATTAGTTTATCTTTCTAGAACCTTGGAAGAAATCTAAAAGGAGTGACTGTAACATGGTAACGTGGGGTTTTTGATTATTTTAAGAGTGTAGCTCAAATATGTTTGTTTTGCGTTCCAGAATTGATAGATTTTTGTCTTTATCTTATTTAGTGTCTCTTAGTGTCACGGCTGTCTGTAAGAGGGAACCAAGGTGCAGCAGAGGATGTGCTCATCATTAGAATTTTAATTCAAATAAACAAGAGAACACTACAAAATGACCAAAACGACAGCAAACAGTCCTGTTAGGAAAATACTCAAACAGAAACAATTACCCACCAAAACCCAAAGGAAAAACATGCTCCTTATGTGTGACTCCCAATCAGCAGCAACGAGCTTCAGCTGTGCCTGATTGGGAGCCACACACACGGCCCAAAACAAAGAAATACCAAAACATAGAAAAAGGAACATAGAACGCCCACCCAATGTAACACCCTGGCCTAACCAAAATAAAGAACAAAAAACCCCTCTCTATGGCCAGGGCGTTACAGTACCCCCCCCCCAAAGGTGCGGACTCCGGCCGCAAAACCTGACTCTGAAGGGGAGGGTCCGGGTGGGCCTTCTTACGGCGGCGGCTCAGGTGCGGGACGTGGCCTCTGCTCCACCCTTGACGTCGCCCTCTTAGGTGGCGCACCTGGCCGCGCCGAAGGTCTGGTGGGCGACGCTGACTGCGCCCGGCTGGCGGGCGGCGATGGTTGCGCCCGGCTGGCGGGCGACCCTTGTTGCGCCCGGCTGGCGGCCGGCGATGGTTGCGCCCGGCTGGCGGGCGACCCTTGTTGCGCCCGGCTGGCGGCCGACCCTTGTTGCGCCCGGCTGGCGGCCGGCGATGGTTGCGCCCGGCTGGCGGGCGACCCTGGCTGCTCTGACGGCACTGACCCAGGATTCACCAGGCTGGGGAGACATGACAGAGGCCTGGCCCTAGGCGTAGGCACAGGACTCACCGGGCTGGCGGGCGTCCTTGGCCACTCTGGCAGTTCAGGACAGTTGAGACCCACTGGAGGCCTAGTCCTGGGAGGTGGCACAGGACGGACCAGGATGGGGAGACCCACTGGAGGCCTAGTCCTGGGAGGTGGCACAGGACGGACCAGGATGGGGAGACCCACTGGAGGCCTGGTCCTGGGAGGTGGCACAGGATGGACCAGGATGGGGAGACCCACTGGAGGCCTGGTCCGAGGAGGAGGCACAGGATAAACCGGGCTGTGGGGGAGCACTGGAGTTCTGGTACGGACACTCTTTACCCACACTCCAGGCTGAAAGCCCACTTTGGCCCGGCACAGGCGGAGAGCAGGCATTGGGCGAACTGGACCCTCCCAGCGCTCTGGAGACACAGTGCGCAACGCCGGCGCAGGATAACCTGGACCGAGGAGGCGCACTGGAGACCAGACGCGCTGAGCTGGCACCATCCGCCCTGGCTCGATGCCTGCACTCGCATGGCACTTGCGGGGGGCTGGTATGTAGCGCACCGGGCTTTGAACGCGCACTGGGGACACCGTGCGCTCCACAGCATAACACGGTGTCCTACCAGTACCACGCTGCTTCCGGTAAGCACGGGGAGTTGGCTTAGGTCTACCACCTGACTCTGCCAATCTCCCCGTGTGCCCCCCCCCAAAAAAATTGTGGGGCTGCCTCCCGTGTCCGTTGAGCTCCCTCGCCTCGTACCAGCGCCTCTCAGCTCTCGCCGCCTCGATCTCCCACTGCGGGCGGCGATACTCCCCAGCTTGAGCCCATGGTCCTTTCCCATCCAGGATTTCCTCCCAAGTCCATGACTCCAGATAGCTTTTCTCCTGGTGCCTCTCCTTGTGCTGCTCCTTCCTCTGCTGCTTGGTCCGTTGTTGGTGGGTAATTCTGTCACGGCTGTCTGTAAGAGGGAACCAAGGTGCAGCAGAGGATGTGCTCATCATTAGAATTTTAATTCAAATAAACAAGAGAACACTACAAAATGACCAAAACGACAGCAAACAGTCCTGTTAGGAAAATACTCAAACAGAAACAATTACCCACCAAAACCCAAAGGAAAAACATGCTCCTTATGTGTGACTCCCAATCAGCAGCAACGAGCTTCAGCTGTGCCTGATTGGGAGCCACACACACGGCCCAAAACAAAGAAATACCAAAACATAGAAAAAGGAACATAGAACGCCCACCCAATGTAACACCCTGGCCTAACCAAAATAAAGAACAAAAAACCCCTCTCTATGGCCAGGGCGTTACACTTAGATTCTTTATCTTGAAGTGTTTCCATTATTAGTCCATGTATTATTATAATCATCTGTTCATTCTTGGTATTTTGAAACATTTTTTAATAAAGGGGTCATCTTTTTCTCAAGTCATTTTGGTTTGTTGTTGTTGTCTGTTTTGTTGTTGTTGTTTACCTCTCATGATGTTATTGATTATGAATGTTATGATATTGATTATGATATAGATTATTCTTATGATGTTGTTATTAGTATAGAGATAATTATATTATTGATTATAAATGTTATGATATTGATTATTGATTTTGAAAGTAATGATATTGATTATGATGTAGATTATTGTTATGATGTTGTTAGTAGTATATAGATAATGATGTTATTGATTATAAATGTTATGATATTGATTATTGATTATGAAGTAGATTATTGTTATGATGTTGTTAGTATTATATAGATAATGATGTTATTGATTAGAAATGTTATGATATTGATTATTGATTATGAAGTAGATTATTGTTATGTTGTTGTTCTCTAAACTGTCATGTAATCACTGAATGCTTTTAATAAACTCACAGGCTGTCAGTCTTGTGTGATTTCCCCTCCAGTTTTTTATTTCCCAGTGGTCAAGAGGTTATTGATCATTAGTGATTCCATCAGTGACACCAGACATCAGCTCAGCCCAGAGGTCCAGCTCAGCACCTTGACCCTTAGTGACCTCTCCCCCAGACAGACAGACAGACAGACAGACAGACAGACAGACAGACAGACAGACAGACAGACAGACAGACAGACAGACAGACAGACAGACAGACAGACAGACAGACAGACAGAGGCAGAATTATGCATCTTCATATCACAATAACAGCTTTCTACTGCAACTGGAGGTGTTCTGAATATCACTACACAGGACAACACCTCCCATTGTTATAGACATAGACATGAGCATCTTGTCACTATATACAGATCTCTGGAGGGTGGATACACTTTTACACCTGCTACGTTAGGTTAGATACACACAGGCTATAAATCAGACATTATCTCAATCTGAACTATAAATCAGACCTGATCATTATGTCCATAAAAATAGAAAATGCATAACAATAAAATGTTGGAGACATTTTCAAATGGTAAAAGAAATGACATTGTAAAAGAAGCGACAAAAAAGTTCAGATAAAAGTAGAAACTTTTTGTTAAAAAAATCTCTATGCACAAAAAAAAGAAAGGCAAAATAACAAATGACAACAGTTTGATGCTGATCTCATTGGACACGAAGAAGAGAAGTTCATTACAGACAAGGAGAATGACTGGTCTCTGATAGAGAAGTTCAATTCACTACAGACATGGAGAATGACTGGTCTCTGATAGAGAAGTTCAATTCACTACAGACAAGGAGAATGACTGGTCTCTGATAGAGAAGTTCAATTCACTACAGACAAGGAGAATGACTGGTCTCTGATAGAGAAGTTCAATTCACTACAGACAAGGAGAATGACTGGTCTCTGATAGAGAAGTTCAATTCACTACAGACAAGGAGAATGGCTGGTCTCTGATAGAGAAGTTCATTACAGACAAGGAGAATGACTGGTCTCTGATAGAGAAGTTCAATTCACTACAGACAAGGAGAATGACTGGTCTCTGATAAAGGAGTTCAATTCACTACAGACAAGGAGAATGACTGGTCTCTGATAGAGAAGTTCAATTCACTACAGACATGGAGAATGACTGGTCTCTGATAGAGAAGTTCAATTCACTACAGACAAGGAGAATGACTGGTCTCTGATAGAGAAGTTCATTTCACTACAGACAAGGAGAATGACTGGTCTCTGATAGAGAAGTTCAATTCACTACAGACAAGGAGAATGACTGGTCTCTGATAGAGAAGTTCATTACAGACAAGGAGAATGACTGGTCTCTGATAGAGAAGTTCAATTTACTACAGACAAGGAGAATGACTGGTCTCTGATAAAGGAGTTCAATTCACTACAGACAAGGAGAATGACTGGTCTCTGATAGAGAAGTTCAATTCACTACAGACAAGGAGAATGACTGGTCTCTGATAGAGGAGTTCAATTCATTACAGACATGGAGATTGACTGGTCTCTGATAGAGGAGTTCAATTCACTACAGACATGGAGAATGACTGGTCTCTGATAGAGAAGTTCAATTCACTACAGACAAGGAGAATGACTGGTCTCTGATAGAGAAGTTCAATTCACTACAGACAAGGAGAATGACTGGTCTCTGATAGAGAAGTTCAATTCACTACAGACAAGGAGAATGACTGGTCTCTGATAGAGAAGTTCAATTCACTACAGACAAGGAGAATGACTGGTCTCTGATAGAGAAGTTCAATTCACTACAGACAAGGAGAATTACTGGTCTCTGATAGAGGAGTTCAATTCACTACAGACAAGGAGAATGACTGGTCTCTGCTTCTTTTCTGGACTTCCCTCCTCTCCTTATGAACTCCTGGTTTTAACACAACAAAACACAACATGTAAAACAGGTTATCACATCACTGTAGTTGTTGAGAAATTAAGTTCATATGAGAAGCCGTATGTCCTGACTGGGGTTTCTGTTAACCGGTAATAGCCGGCTTTTGGCCGGCCTATTGTCTGGGAGAAGAAGAAAAATTCCCATTGAGAAATAATGTTAATTAGCCTCTTCGTTGTAGCCTAGGTCTAATGGTTGTATGATTTTGGGATCTATCGTCCCACAACTATCTCAGAGTCTGTTTGGAATAGGACATTTATTTTCTCTACAAGCTGATGAATAGAAAAGGTAAAATGTTCTACTATGGGGGATACTCTTCTTGTTGGCTGAGGTAAAGTAAATGTTTTGTAAGAGCTAATCAGTATTAGGTTAGAAGGACCACACATTGTTGCATCCTTGACTTGCATGTTCTGTTGATATTAACTACCATAATCTAAATATGATTTGTCGTTCTGAGCACTGTGGGTGGACACGCTAATCAGGCTACACACCCATTGTATATGGGTCGGGTAAATTTACCAAATGTGCGGTAAATTAACATGCGGATGTCAAATGTCTGGTGCTTAACAGAAACCCTGGTCTCGACCCACCGTGTGTGTTCCATGGCCCAGAAGGCAGCAGGAATGAGGAGCAGAAACAGAGCTTTGGAGATCACCACCAGGACCCAGCTCAGACCACAGTCGGCAGACACACCACAGTCAGGACAGTCACAAGAGGTGATGGTGTGGGAGTCCTCTGTACAGTAGAGAGGTGATGGTGGGGGAGTCCTCTGTACAGTAGAGAGGTGATGGTGTGGGAGTCCTCTGTACAGTAGAGAGGTGATGGTGTTGGAGTCCTCTGTACAGTAGAGAGGTGATGGTGGGGGAGTCCTCTGTACAGTAGAGAGGTGATGGTGGGGGAGTCCTCTGTACAGTAGAGAGGTGATGGTGGGGGAGTCCTCTGTACAGTAGAGAGGTGATGGTGGGGGAGTCCTCTGTACAGTAGAGAGGTGATGGTGTGGGAGTCCTCTGTACAGTAGAGAGGTGATGGTGTGAGAGTCCTCTGTACAGTAGAGAGGAACAACATCCCTACACAGCTTACTGTGTATGGTTAATATAACCTATCATCTAGTCCCCTGGATACAGTTACTACCAACTATGAGTTGTTTTAATATGAACTTTAAAAAGCTTCAGAACATGTTCACTACCATAGGAACATGGACTTTACTGGATGTTCACACAAGGAACACATTTTTAGCAATTAAAATCCAAGTGGTGACCTTTCCATAGTGGTAGACCTGAATCTCCTCTTCATCATTCATCTCCTTAGTCCCACAGTAGTAGAGTCCCAGGTCATGCCCCTTCGTTGGGAGGATGGTCAACAGTAGTAGACCAGCTTTACTCCACACACAGAGTTGCAAACAAATCTCTCCCTCGCCTTCCATTTGGCAAATTTGAACATAATTCTATCCTCCTGATTCCTGCTTACAAGCAAAAACTAAAGCAGGATGCACGAGTGACTCGGTCAATAAAAAGTGATCAGATGAATCAGATGTTATTATTAATAAGCTACAGGACTGTTTTGCAAAGACTGGAATAAGTTCCAGGATTCTTACGATGGCATTGAGGAGTACATCACATCAGTCACTGGCTTCATCAATAAGTGCATCGATGGTGTCGTCCCCACATTGACTGTACGCACATACCCCAGCCAGAAGCCATGGATTACAGGCAACATCCGCACTGAGCTGATGGGTAGAGCTGATGCTTTCAAGGACGGGACTCTAACCCTGACGCATATAATCAAATCAAATCAAATGTATTTATATAGCACTTCTTACATCAGCTGATATCTCAAAGTGCTGTACAGAAACATATAAGACATCCCGCTATGCCCTCCGACAAACCATAAAACAGCCAAAGCATCAATACAGGACTAAGATTGAATCGTGCTACACTGGCACCGATGCTCGTCGGATGTGACAAGACTTGCAAACTATTACAGACTGCAAAAGGAAGCAAAGCTCTGAGCTGCCCAGTGACAGAAGCTTTCCAGACAAGCTAAATTACTTTCATGCTTGCTTCGGGGCAAGCAACACCGACACATGCATGAGAGCATCAGCTGTTCCGGACGACTGTGTTCACGCTCTCTGTAGCCGATGTGAGTAATACCTTTAAACAGGTCAACATTCAAAAGGCTGCAGGCCCAGACGGATTACCAGGAACTCGGAGCATGCGCTTACCAACTGGCAAGTGTCTTCACTGACATGTTCAACCTGTCCCTGACTGAGACTGTAATACCAACATATTTCAAGCAGACCACCATAGTCCCTGTGCCCAAGAACACTAAGGTAACCTGCCTAAATGACTACCGACCCATAGCACTCACGCCTGTAGCCATGAAGTGCTTTGAAAGGCTGGTCATGGCTCACATCAGCACCATTATCCCAGAAACCCCATTCCAATTTGCATTCAACCCCATAGTGCCCTCAAAGCTCATCACTAAGCTAAGGACCCTGGGACTAAACACCTCCCTCTGCAACTGTATCCTGGTTTTCCTGATGGGCCGACCCCAGGTGGTAATGGTAGGTAAAAACACATCTGCCACGCAGATCCTCAACACGGCGGCCCCTCAGGGGTGCGTGCTCATTCCCCTCCTGTTCTCCCTGTTCACTCATGACTACATGGCCAGGCACAACTCCAACACCATCATTAAGTTTGCAGATGACACACCAGTGGTAGGCCTGATCACTGACAACGATTTGACAGCCTAAAAGGAAGAGGTCAGAGACCTGGCCATGTGGTGCCAGGATAACAACCTCTCCCTTAAAGTTATCAAGACAAAGAAGATTATTGTGGACTACAGGAAATGGAGGACCAAGCACGCCACCATTATCTTTGACGCGGCCATAGTGGAGCAGGTTGAGAGCTTCAAGTTCCTTAGTGTCCACATCAACAACAAACTATCATGCTTCAAACACACCAAGACAGTCTCTGAAGAGGGAACGACAAAGCCTATTCCCCCTCAGGAGACTGAAAAGATTTGGCATGGGTCTTCAGATCCTCAAAAAGTTATACTGCTGCACCATCGAGAGCATCGAGAGCATCCTGACTGGTTGCATCACATCCTGGTATGGCAACTGCTTGGCCCCCGACCGCAAGGCACTACAGAGGGCAATGCGTTTGGCCCAGTACATCACTGGGGCCAAACTTCCTGCCATCCAGGACCTCTATACCAGGTGGTGTCAGATGAAGGCCTTAAAATGTTCAAAGACTCCAGCCATCCTAGTCATAGACTGTTCTCTCTGCTACCACATGGCAAGTGGTAACGGAGCGCCAAGTCTAGGTCCAAAAGGCTTCTTAACAGCTTCTACCCCCAAGCCAAAAGACTCCTGAACATCTAATCAAATGGCTGCCCATACTATTTGCATTGCCCCCCCTACCCCTCCCCACTTTTACGCTGCTGCTTCTCTCTGTTAATAATCTATGCATAGTCACTTTAACTCTACCTACATGTACATTACACCTCAATTACCTCAACTAACCAGTGCCCCCTCACATTGACTCTGTACCGTTACCCCGTGTATATAGCCTCGCTAATGAAATTTCACTGCTGCGATTTAATTATTTGTTATTTTCTACTTAACGCTTATTTTTCTTAAAACTGCATTGTTGGTTATGGGCTTATAAGTAAGCATTTCACTGTTATATTTGGTGCATGTGACTGTCAGGGTAGGTTCCTTGTTCCTTGTCAATCATTGACTTATTGTTGTTGCCGGGGTAGGTTCCTTGTTCCTTGTCAATCAGTGGCTTTTTGGTGAAATCAGCAGTCTGACAATATCATCTTTAAGTAAATTAATCAAACCTTTATCAATGCAATTGCAGACAAAAGTTGACAAAGGGAACACATCATGTATGTTGCAGAGTAAGTTCTGCACCCCACCTAAAGGCACAGCTGATTATATACATGTGATCACTACCTGGTGGTCTGATCACCTACGTCAATGTATGTGTGTATCAATAAGCTGAGGTTCCTTATAAAGTAACCTAGTACAGTAGCTTCTCTGAATTCATTAGCATTGTCCACTGTCACACAAGATCAACATGTCAAAACCAGACAGTGGTTACTTCTCTTTATCTAGTTTCAGTCTGACTCAGACCCAGCCTGCAGCTCACTCTCACAGCAGCCAGGGCTTAACCACAAAGACTAATATAGATTCTTGTACAATGTATAGTGGCAGAGTTTTAGACACATAGCAACAGTATCTATGATAAGGCCTGCAGCAAAACATATTAATCTTAAAGTCCCCTTAATACATAATGGGGAAGGTCTCTCTATTTCTGTGTTAGCAACGAGATGTACTTTACCATGAAAGGACATACGAGCAGCGATTGGTTCGATCGAGTGGAAAGTTTTCAGCTCGTGGTCCTTTTCTCTGAAACCCATGTTGTGTGACATGAAGGAGGATTTTCTAGCATCGAGGTAAACAGGTTTGGAAAATATTCAGCTTCTTTTCTGTGGTCGTTGTAGATAGCAACACCTAAATAGCAGCACCTGGTAAAGTCAACCTGCTGCAACATCATCAAACACAACATGAAGAACCAAACACTAATGTTGATGTAACTGTTGACCCTTGAAAGAGAAGACACTTCTGACAGAGACCTATCATGAGACAGAGGCTTATTGTTAGCCTCTATACATGTAACCTGCCAGTATTAATGTTTGATTTATCAAATGATGAATATCCAGTAATCATAACATTTAAATCTAAACATAATCTGTATGAGCTAACTGAGGAATCCCAAAAAGAAGTATTTATCCACAAAAAATCTTGGCAACAAATAGGACATAGAAAAACTGAGAAACGCACTCAGTGTGAAACATGAGTTCATCATCAGGAGAATAGCTGCATCATGGCAACAGCAACAGGAAGTAAGTGTGGGTTTCCTACATACTGAGTGTGTCTTCTCAGACAATCATGACTAGCTCTTAAATGAGTACTGCAATGCCAATATTCTACTTATCAACATTAGTAGTGGTCAATGTATGTACATGTTTACATGTATGTATATATATATATATATATATATATATATATATATATATATATATATATATATATATATATATATATATGTATGTGTGTGTGGGGGGGTATATGAGGGTGTGTCCATATGATTGTTTTTTTGTGTTGTTGCTACTCCGATACTGTTACTGACTGACCCAGCTACTCTGATACTGTTTCTGACTGACCCAGCTACTCTGATACTGTTACTGACAGACCCAGCTACTCTGATACTGTTACTGACAGACCCAGTTACTCTGATACTGTTACTGACAGACCCAGCTACTCTGATACTGTTACTGACAGACCCAGCTACTCTGATACTGTTACTGACAGACCCAGCTACTCTGATACTGTTACTGACAGACCCAGCTACTCTGATACTGTTACTGACAGACCCAGTTACTCTGATACTGTTACTGACAGACCCAGCTACTCTGATACTGTTACTGACTGACCCAGCTACTCTGATACTGTTTCTGACTGACCCAGCTACTCTGATACTGTTACTGACAGACCCAGCTACTCTGATACTGTTACTGACAGACCCAGCTACTCTGACTCTGTTACTGACAGACCCAGCTACTCTGATACTGTTACTGACAGACCCAGCTACTCTGATACTGTTACTGACAGACCCAGCTACTCTGATACTGTTACTGACAGACCCAGCTACTCTGATACTGTTATTGACAGACCCAACTACTCTGATACTGTTACTGACAGACCCAGCTACTCTGATACTGTTACTGACAGACCCAGCTACTCTGATACTGTTACTGACAGACCCAGCTACTCTGATACTGTTACTGACAGACCCAGCTACTCTGATACTGTTACTGACAGACCCAGTCACTCTGACACTGCTCCTCAGACCAGAAACCAAGGCCCCTTAAACCCTCCCCTACAGAGCAGCAGCACTAGCTGAGTAAACCACAACCACACACATAGGACTATACATGATATACAATCATAAAACCACACATATATTTTCACAAATGTGAACAGATGAAAACACATACATACAGTGACCACTACTAATGTTGATTAGTCTGATATTGTGATGTTGGTATTACAGTACTCATATAAAAGCTAGTAACTGATTGGCTGAGAGGACACACTCAGTACACAGGAAACCCACACTGACTTCCTGTTGTTGTTGTCATGGTCCTGTCATTCAGCCTGAGGAAGAGAGTCCAAACGTTGTTATTACAAGTTCATTTGTCACATATATCTCTCCCCTTCACACATGTTGACCAGAGTGTGGATGTTAACTGATTGGCCACTGTTCGTTGATAAACACAGAGATCATTCATCAGATGGGATGTTTAACACTGGGTATATAGCACATCCTCCAATCTATTATCACCACCATAGTTTAATGTTCCAAATAAAAGTCAGTTTTAAAACTCGCTAGTTGAATGCTATATATTCATGAATGCTAATATATATATATATCGTACCTGTGGTATCTTGTCTCATATATATATATATATATATATATATATATATATATATATATATACACACATATACACATACATATATATATATATATATATATATATATATATATATATATTGTCACGTCCTGGCCAGTATAAGGGTTAATTAGTATTGTAGTTTGGTCAGGACGTGGCAGAGGGTATTTGTTTTATGTGGTTCAGGGTGGTGTGTTTGTTTAAAGGGTGTTTGATTTAGTATTTCTGGGTTTTTGGTTGATGGTCTATGTTTATGTATTCTATGGTTAGTCTAGTGTGTGTGTTTCTATGTTTGGTTAATTGGGGTTGGGACTCTCAGTTGAAGGCAGGTGTTGTCTATCTGCCTTTGATTGAGAGTCCCATATATTAGGGTGTGTTTGTTTGTTATTTGTGGGTGATTGTTCCGTGTTTAGCGTAAGTAAGCCTAACAGGACTGTCAGTTTATCGTTCGTTTTCTTGTTTGTTGTTTTGTATTCGTGTTGATTTAATTAAATGTTCAAAATGAACAACTGCACACCTGCTGCGTATTGGTCTACCTTTTCCGATGACGATTTCGCATTATCGTCAGAAGACGAAGATATTTGTGACAGAATCACCCACCAACGATGGACCAAGCAGCAGAGGAAGGAGCAGAGGGACTTCGAGTTGGACTGGCAGGAGAAGTGGACCTGGGAGGAAGTTCTGGACGGGGCCGGACCTTGGCACCAGGCTGGGGATTATCGCCGGCCGCAGTGGGAAATTGAGGCAGCCAAGGCAGAGAGGCGGAGGTACGAGGCCATGGACGCGCTGAGGGAGAAGCACGAGAGGCACCCCCAAGAAAACATTTTTGGGGGGCACACGGGTAGTTTGGCTAGGCGTAGGAAGAGCCGGAAGCCAGCTACCCGTGGTTATATGGAGGAGCGTATGGGGTGGAGAGCGCTATGTTTCGCTGAGATGCGCACTATCTCACCCATACGCATGCACAGTCCGGTGCGAGTTATTCCAGCCCCTCGCAGGTGCCGTGCTAGAGCGGGCATCCAGCCTGGTAGGAGGATGCCTGCGCAGCGCATCTGGTCGCCGGTACGCCTCCGAGGACCAGGCTACCCAACTCCCGCTCTACGCACGGCTACCATCAGGCCCCTGCACAGCCCAGTCTGCCCTGTACGAGCACCGCGCTCGTACAGGGCTACTAGTTCCATCCAGCCAAGGCGGGTTGTGCAGGAGGTAAGACCTAGACCGGCTGTGCGCCTCCATAGCCCTGGGTTTCCAGCTCCTGTCTCTCGTGCGGACCCGGAAGTGCGACAACCCAGTCCGACTCGTCCTGTTCCCGCTCCCCGCACTAGCTTTCAAGTGCGTAAACCCAGCCTCGCCAGTCAACAGTCGTCGGAGCTGCCCGCCAGTCAACAGTCGTCGGAGCTGCCCGCCAGTCAACAGTCGTCGGAGCTGCCCGCCAGTCAACAGTCGTCGGAGCTGCCCGCCAGTCAATAGTCGTCGGAGCTGCCCGCCAGTCAACAGTCGTCGGAGCTGCCCGCCAGTCAACAGTCGCCGGAGTGGCCAGACTGCGCTGAACTGCCGGAGTGGCCAGACTGCGCTGAACTGCCGGAGTGGCCAGACTGCGCTGAACTGCCGGAGTGGCCAGACTGCGCTGAACTGCCGGAGTGGCCAGACTGCCCTGAACTGCCGGAGTGGCCAGACTGCCCTGAACTGCCGGAGTGGCCAGACTGCCCTGAACTGCCGGAGTGGCCAGACTGCCCAGACTGTCCCGAGCTGCCAGACTGCCCAGACTGTCCCGAGCTGCCAGACTGCCCAGACTGTCCCGAGCAGCCAGGCTGCCCAGACTGTCCCGAGCTGCCAGACTGCCCAGACTGTCCCAAGTTGCCAGACTGCCCAGACTGTCCCGAGTTGCCAGACTGCCCAGACTGTCCCGAGTTGCCAGACTGCCCAGACTGTCCCGAGTTGCCAGACTGCCCAGACTGTCCCGAGTAGCCAGACTGCCCAGACTGCCCCGAGTTGCCAGACTGCCCCGTGCTGCCAGACTGGCCAGACTGCCCCGAACTGCCAGAGTGGCCCGACTGCCTGGAAAGGCCAGAACCGGAGCCACCTCCTGATATAGGTGGGTTGGGGAGGGGGGGGTGTAGCACAGTGCCGTCGTTGACGGCAGCCACCCTCCCTTCCCTCCCTTTAGTAGAGGGGAATTTTTGTTTTGTTGTTTGGGGTTGTTGTTTTTGTTTTAAAGGTGCTTCCGGGGTTAGCACCTTTAAGGGGGGGGTACTGTCACGTCCTGGCCAGTATAAGGGTTAATTAGTATTGTAGTTTGGTCAGGACGTGGCAGAGGGTATTTGTTTTATGTGGTTCAGGGTGGTGTGTTTGTTTAAAGGGTGTTTGATTTAGTATTTCTGGGTTTTTGGTTGATGGTCTATGTTTATGTATTCTATGGTTAGTCTAGTGTGTGTGTTTCTATGTTTGGTTAATTGGGGTTGGGACTCTCAGTTGAAGGCAGGTGTTGTCTATCTGCCTTTGATTGAGAGTCCCATATATTAGGGTGTGTTTGTTTGTTATTTGTGGGTGATTGTTCCGTGTTTAGCGTAAGTATGCCTAACAGGACTGTCAGTTTATCGTTATTTTTCTTGTTTGTTGTTTTGTATTCGTGTTGATTTAATTTTAATGTTCAAAATGAACAACTGCACACCTGCTGCGTATTGGTCTACCTTTTCCGAGGACGATTTCGCATTATCGTCAGAAGACGAAGATATTTGTGACATATATATATATATATGAGACAAGATACCACAGGTACGATGCAAACAACTTGTCTACTGTTCTAAGTATGTTGGTAACCTGTTTATAACAGCAATAAGGCACCTTGGGGGGTTGTGGTATATGGCCAATATATCACGGCTAATGGCTGTAACCAGGAACTCTGTGTTGAGTTATCAGAGTATTATGGTTTAATACTTATTGTTTAGTCTCCATGTTATCAGAGTGTTATGGTCTAATACTTAGTGTTTAGTCTCCATGTTAATACTAAATACTCAACCTCAAAGCACTCTCCTGCAACCCGCCTCATCAATTTAAAAAAAAAGAAGAAAGTATTATTTACCTCATCTGAATTCCACGACAGAAGCTAGCCAGAGGTTAGCCATTTTCACTGGCTAACGTTGAAGTTCAGCTAGCTACGGTTAGCTGTCCTCAGCTATCCATTAGCTCGAAAAGCTATCGCCAGTTTTTTGTACAGCGCGACTCAGACCAGAGCATATCGGACCTATTCTCTCTCCTTTCCTCGATTTCTACCGCAGGCTCTGGACATTTACACCTGGATCATGCAGCTAACTAGCTGCTACCTGAGTGACTATTGGCAACGTCGGTCTCGGAATTAACACACACTATTACGGAGCTAGCTAGCTAGCCAGCTGAAGAATTCCGTCAGCCACTCGTGGGCTATTCCTGAGCTAGCCAGCTGAAGTGTCTCCTGGGCTACAACTCACCTATCCTGACCCGTTTTACTGCCGATGCGGAGCCCCATTGGGTCTTCACGACTGGATCACCGACGTTATCTGCCCGAGGGAGTTGTCCAACTGGCCCCTCCGTCGCGACGTAACCTGATCGCCCATCTGCGGCCAGCTAATCGTTAGCTGTCTTTTCGGCTGCGATCTGAATAGGTCTGTCGGACACTTTTCTTGGGCCAATATAACTAACTATTTTGCCAACTTGGACAGGTCCCCCCTTCCACACGGAACCCCATTAACCCACAGACGGAAACGCACGAGGCGGCTAAAAACAGACCTCCCTCCCATCTTCCACCAGCTTGCTACCTATGGCCCGGCTAGCTGTCTGAATCTCACTGGACCCTCTGATCACTCGGCTAAGCATGCCTCTCCTTAATGTCAATATGCCTTGTCCATTGCTGTTCTGGTTAGTGTTTATTGGCTTATTTCACTGTAGAGCCTCTAGCCCTGCTCATTATACCTTATCCAACCTCTCAGTTCCTCCACCCACACATGCTATGACATCTTCTGGTTTCAATGATGTTTCTAGAGACAATATCTCTCTCATAATCACTAAATGCCTAGGTTTACCTCCTCTGTACTCACATCCCACCATACCTTTGTCTGTACATTATACCTTGAAGCTATTTTATCGCCCCCAGAAACCTGCTCCTTTTTCTCTCTATTCTGGACGTCACAGACGACCAATTCTTATAGCTTTTAGCCGTACCCTCATACTCATTCTTCTCTGCTCCTCTGGGGATGTAGAGGTGAATCCAGGCCCTGCAGTGCCTGGCTCCACACTTACTCCCCAGGCGCTCTCTTTTGATGACTTCTGTAACCGTAATAGCCTTGGTTTCATGCATGTTAACATTAGAAGCCTCCTCCCTAAGTTTGTTTTATTCACTGCTTTAGCACACTCTGCCAACCCGGATGTCCTAGCTGTGTCTGAATCTTGGCTTAGGAAGTCCACCAAAAACTGTGAAATCTTCATCCCTAACTACAACGTTTTCAGACAAGATAGAACGACCAAAGGGGGCGGTGTTGCAATCTACTGCAGAGATAGCTTGCAGAGTTCTGTCCTGCTATCCAGGTCTGTACCCAAACAATTTGAACTTCTACTTTTAAAAATCCACCTCTCCAAAAACAAGTCTCTCACCGTTGCCGCCTGCTATAGACCCCCCTCGGCCCCTAGCTGTGCTCTGGACACCATATGTGAACTGATTGCCCCCCATCTATCTTCAGAGCTCGTGCTACTAGGCGACCAAAACTGGGACATGCTTAACACCCCAGCCATTCTACAATCCAAGCTTGATGCCCTCAATCTCACACAAATTATTAATGAACCCACCAGGTACAACCCCAAAGCCGCAAACACTGGCACCCTCATAGATATCATCCTAACCAATGTGCCCTCTAATTACACCTCTGCTGTTTTCAACCAAGATCTCAGCGATCACTGCCTCATTGCCTGCACCCGTAATGGGTCAGCGGTCAAACGACCTCCACTCATCACTGTCAAACGCTCCCTGAAACATTTCAACGAGCAAGCCTTTCTAATCGACCTGGCCCTGGTATCCTGGAAGGATATTGACCTCATCCCGTCAGTAGAGGATGCCTGGTTATTTTTTTAAAATGCCTTCCTCTCCATCTTAAATAAGCATGCCCCTTTCAAGAAATTTAGAACCAGGAACAGATATAGCCCTTGGTTCTCCCCAGACCTGACTGCCCTTAACCAACACAAAAATATCCTGTGGCGTTCTGCATTAGCATCGAACTGCCCCCGCGATATGCAACTTTTTAGGGAAGTTAGAAACCAATACACACAGGCAGTTAGAAACGCCAAGGCTAGCTTTTTCAAACAGAAATTTGCTTCGTGCAACTCCAACTCTAAAAAGTTCTGGGACATTGTAAAGTCCATGGAGAATAAGAACACCTCCTCCCAACTGCCCACTGCACTGAGGATAGGAAACTCTGTCACCACCGATAAGCCCACTATAATTGAGAATTTCAATAAGCATTTTTCTACGGCTGGCCATGCTTTCCACCTAACTACCCCTACTGCATTCAACAGCACTGCACCCCCCACAGCTACTCGCCCAAGCCTCCCCCATTTCTCCTTCTCCCAAATCCATTCAGCTGATGTTCTGAAAGAGCTGCAAAATCTGGACCCCTACAAATCAGCTGGGCTTGACAATCTGGACCCTTTCTTTCTAAAATTATCTGCCGAAATTATTGCAACCCCTATTACTAGCCTGTTCAACCTCTCTTTCGTGTCGTCTGAGATTCCCACAGATTGGAAAGCAGCTGCTGTCATCCCCCTCTTCAAAGGAGGTGACACTCTTGACCCAAATTGCTACAGACCTATATCCATCCTACCCTGCCTTTCTAAGGTCTTCGAAAGCCAAGTCAACAAACAGATTACCGACTATTTTGAATCCCACCGCACCCTCTCCGCTATGCAATCTGGTTTCAGAGCTGGTCATGGGTGCACCTCAGCCACGCTCAAGGTCCTAAACGACATCGTAACCGCCATCGATAAGAAACATTACTGTGCTGCCGTATTCATTGACCTGGCCAAAGCTTTTGACTCTGTTAATCACCACATCCTCATCGGCAGACTTAGTAGCCTTGGTTTCTCAAACGATTGCGTCGCCTGGTTCACCAACTACTTCTCTGACAGAGTTCAGTGTGTCAAATCGGAGGGCCTACTGTCTGGACCTCTGGCAGTCTCTATGGGGGTACCACAGGGTTCAATTCTTGGGCCAACTCTTTTCTCTGTATACATAAATGATGTCGCTTTTGCTGCTGGTGAATCTCTGATCCACCTCTACGCAGACGACACCATTCTGTATACTTCTGGCCCTTCTTTGGACACTGTGTTAACAACCCTCCAGACGAGCTTCAATGCCATTCAACTCTCCTTCCGTGGTCTCCAACTGCTCCTAAACACAAGTAAAACTAAATGCATGCTCTTCAACCGATCGCTGCCTGCACCTGCCCGCCCATCCAGCATAACTTCTCTGGACGGTTCTAACTTAGAATTTGTGGACAACTACAAATACCTAGGTGTCTGGTTAGACTGTAAACTCTCCTTCCAGACTCACATCAATCATCTCCAATCCAAAGGGAAATCTAGAATTGGCTTCCTATTTCGCAACAAAGCATCCTTCACTCATGCTGCCAAACATACCCTCGTAAAACTGACCATCCTACCAATCCTCGACTTCGGCGATGTCATTTACAAAATAGCCTCCAATACCCTACTCAACAAGCTGGATGCAGTCTATCACAGTGCCATCCGTTTTGTCACCAAAGCCCCATATACAACCCACCACTGCGACCTGTATGCTCTCGTTGGCTGGCCTTCACTTCATAATCGTCGCCAAACACATTGGCTCCAGGTCATCTACAAGACCCTGCTAGGTAAAGTCCCCCCTTATCTCTGCTCACTGGTCACCATAGCAGCACCCACCTGTAGCACGCGCTCCAGCAGGTATATCTCTCTGGTCACCCCTAAAGCCAACTCCTCCTTTGGTCGTCTCTCCTTCCAGTTCTCAGCTGCCAATGACTGGAACGAACTACAAAAATCTCTAAAACTGGAAACACTTATCTCCCTCACTAGCTTTAAGCACCAGCTGTCAGAGCAGCTCACAGATCTCTGCACCTGTACATAGCCCATCTTTAATTGAGCCCAAACTACTACCTTTTCCCCTACTGTATTTATTTATTTTATTAATTTTTGCTCCTTTGCACCATATTATTTATATTTTAACTTTTAACTTTCTTCAAACTACAAATCTACCATTCCAGTGTTTTTCTTGCCATACTTTATTTACTTTGCCACCATGGCATTTTTTGCCTTTACCTCCATTATCTCACATCATTTGCTCACATTGTATATAGTCTTATTTTTTTCTACTGCATCATTGATTGTATGTTGTTTTACTCCATGTGTAACTCTGTTTTTGTATGTTGTTGAACTGCTTTGCTTTATCTTGGCCAGGTCGCAATTGTAAATGAGAACTTGTTCTCAACTTGCCTACCTGGTTAAATAAAGGTGAAATAAAAAAAATTAAAAAAAATGTTATCAGAGTGTTATGGTCTAATACTTAGTGTTTAGTCTCCATGTTATCAGAGTGTTATGGTCTAATACTTAGTGTTTAGTCTCCATGTTATCAGAGTGTTATGGTTTAATACTTAGTGTTTAGTGTCCATGTTATCAGAGTGTTATGGTTTAATACTTAGTGTTTAGTCTCCATGTTATCAGAGTGTTATGGTTTAATACTTAGTGTTTAGTCTCCATGTTATCAGAGTGTTATGGTTTAATACTTAGTGTTTAGTCTCCATGTTATCAGAGTGTTATGGTCTAATACTTAGTGTTTAGTCTCCATGTTATCAGAGTGTTATGGTCTAATACTTAGTGTTTAGTCTCCATGTTATCAGAGTGTTATGGTCTAATACTTAGTGTTTAGTCTCCATGTTATCAGAGTGTTATGGTTTAATACTTAGTGTTTAGTCTCCATGTTATCAGAGTGTTATGGTTTAATACTTAGTGTTTAGTCTCCATGTTATCAGAGTGTTATGGTCTAATACTTAGTGTTTAGTCTCCATGTTATCAGAGTGTTAAGGTCTAATACTTAGTGTTTAGTCTCCATGTTATCAGAGTGTTAAGGTCTAATACTTAGTGTTTAGTCTCCATGTTATCAGAGTGTTATGGTCTAATACTTAGTGTTTAGTCTCCATGTTATCAGAGTGTTATGGTCTAATACTTAGTGTTTAGTCTCCATGTTATCAGAGTGTTATGGTTTAATACTTAGTGTTTAGTCTCCATGTTATCAGAGTGTTATGATTTAATACTTAGTGTTTAGTCTCCATGTTATCAGAGTGTCATGGTTTAATACTTAGTGTTTAGTCTCCATGTTATCAGAGTGTTGTGGTCAACCAATAGACGAGGGTCAATAGGGCCTACTGCCTGACTACAGGTATAAAGTCCTATGGTTCTACTTTAAGCTTCTGTATAAGTGAATTTTCTTTAAGGTTTAAAGGTCAACTCAGTCATCAAAATGTGTTTTTGTTTCTTCATGGTGTCTATAGGTCTAAGGTGAACACCTCAAAGAAGCTGAATATTTTCCATTGACGTCACGTTGGTATGAAACCTGTTTACCTCGATGCTAGACCCTCCTCTTCCTGTCACAACATGGGTTTCAGAGAAAAGGACCACGAGCTGAAAACTTTCCACTCCATCGAACCAATCGCTGCTCCTATGTCCTTTCATGGTAAAGTACATCTAGTCATGAACACGGAAATACGCAGCAAAGACCTTGTTACTCAAAGACCCAGCTACTCTCTGACAGTCACCATCAGACCATCAGACCACCAGATGGACAGGCTGTGTGTTTCTCTCATCACTCTCTTGTGTAAGTAGCCTTTAGAATTAGTTTTATTAGGCCTCACAGCTGCACGATAGCTCATCGTTTGATGTGGTTTTATAGTTCTCTACATTTATTAACCTACCCTTTTGGGTTCTATAGAACCCTTTTGGGTTCCCTCTGTGGAAATGGTTCGATCTTGAACCCAAAAGGGCTCTACCTGGAACCAAAAGGGCTCTACCTGGAACCAAAAGGGCTCTACCTGGAACCAAAAGGGCTCTACCTGGAACCAAAAGGGTTCTACCTGGAACCAAAAGGGTTCTACCTGGAACCAAAAGGGCTCTACCTGGAACCAAAAGGGCTCTACCTGGAACCAAAAGGGCTCTACCTGGAACCAAAAGGGCTCTACCTGGAACCAAAAGGGCTCTACCTGGAACCAAAAGGGCTCTACCTGGAACCAAAAAGGTTCTACCTGGAACCAAAAGGGCTCTACCTGGAACCAAAAGGGCTCTACCTGGACCAAAAGGGTTCTACCTGGAACCAAAAGGGTTCTACCTGGAACCAAAAAGGGTTCTACCTGGAACCAAAAAGGGTTCTACCTGGAACCAAAAAGGGTTCTACCTGGAACCAAAAAGGGTTATTCTAAGGGTTCTCCTATGGGGACAGCCAAAGTACCCTTTTTACTAAGAGTGTAGTGTGTACGGATAAGAGCGTCTGCTAAATGACTTAAATGTAAATGTAAATGTGTACGTGCTGTTACTTTGCATGCCATCTTTGTCTATGGAGGATCCCACTTTATATAATGTTTACATACCCTACATTACTCATCTCATATTTATATACTGTACTCTATACCATCTACTGCATCTTGCCTATGCCGTTCGGCCATCGCTCATCCATATATTTATATGTACATATTCTTATTCATTCCTTTACACTTGTGGGTATAAGGTAGTTGTTGTGAAATTGTTAGATTACTTGTTAGATATTACTGCATGGTCGGAACTAGAAGGACAAGCATTTCGCTACACTCGCATTAACACCCGCTAACCATGTGTATGTGACCAATAAAATTTTATTTGATGATGGCATGCCATAGCTCTCTGTAGTTGCCATAGCTCTCTGTTGTTGCCATAGATCTCTGTTGTTGCCATAGCTCTCTGTAGTTGCCATAGCTCTCTGTTGTTGCCATAGATCTCTGTTGTTGCCATAGCTCTCTGTAGTTGCCATAGCTCTCTGTTGTTGCCATAGATCTCTGTTGTTGCCATAGTTCTCTGTTGTTGCCATAGCTCTCTGTTGTTACCATAGCTCTCTGTTGTTGCCATAGCTCTTTGTTGTTACCATAGCTCTCTGTAGTTGCCATAGCTCTCTGTTGTTGCCATAGCTCTTTGTTGTTGCCATAGATCTCTGTTGTTGCCATAGATCTCTGTTGTTGCCATAGCTCTCTGTTGTTGCCATAGCTCTCTGTTGTTGCCATAGATCTCTGTTGTTGCCATAGCTCTCTGTTGTTGCCATAGATCTCTGTTGTTGCCATAGCTCTCTGTTGTTGCCATAGCTCTCTGTTGTTGCCATAGCTCTCTGTTGTTGCCATAGCTCTCTGTTGTTGCCATAGCTCTCTACTGTTGCCATAGCTCTCTGTTGTTGCCATAGCTCTCTGTTCTGAGACCAGTGTCTCGGCAGATGTTGTCCACGTAGGTTTCATGTGGTGTTCCTGAGGGTGAACCCACAATATGAGACTGTAGAAAGTGAATCATATCCAAACAAGATTCTGGTTCATCCTAACACTGTTCCTCTGCTACCTGTAGGTGCTGTTTCCTCCAGTCAGTTCATCCTAACACTGTTCCTCTGCTACCTGTAGGTGCTGTTTCCTCCAGTCAGTTCATCCTAACACTGTTCCTCTGTTACCTGTAGGTGCTGTTTCCTCCAGTCAGTTCATCCTAACACTGTTCCTCTGCTACCTGTAGGTGCTGTTTCCTCCAGTCAGTTCATCCTAACACTGTTCCTCTGCTACCTGTAGGTGCTGTTTCCTCCAGTCAGTTCATCCTAACACTGTTCCTCTGTTACCTGTAGGTGCTGTTTCCTCCAGTCAGTTCATCCTAACACTGTTCCTCTGTTACCTGTAGGTGCTGTTTCCTCCAGTCAGGATGGGATCTCTGCAGCGGAGGTGGAGCTGAGAGTCAGACCAGGAGACAACATCACTCTCTACTGTGACTGTAACATAACTACTGGAGTATACATTATGTGGTATAGGAACTGTTCTCACAAGTACCAGCCTTCTCTAGTTATTTCAACTTACTACGTTTACCAAAATCTTCAGGATGTTTCTCATATTCCCAACCGTTTCCCTGGATATAATGTGGTGTGGAACCCCTATAACAACTCCTATGATCTACTGATTGAGAACATCACTGAATCTGACCTGGGACTCTACTACTGTGGGACTATGGAGACTAACCTGGTTGGAGAAGGAAAACTAATTAAACAGAAAGAGTTGTACCACTATGGAAACATCACCACTAGGATTTCACTTGGTAAGAACAGTTATTATTCTGTCTTTATCTTCCTGCTGTATCTTTGGTATTGACTAACAATAGATCATTGAGAAGGCCTTGATTGTTTCTAAGAGTGTAGTTATGTTTGTGTTTAATATTTTGTCTAGAAACCAGTCCTCCTGAGCCCTCCTCCTCCTCCCCTCCTCCTGTAGACTGTGGGCTGTGTTGGATGTTGCTGTTCAGTCTGTGTCCTGTGTCTGCTCTCCTCTCCTCTCTCCTCTCCTCCACCTGTGTCTACTCCTTCTGCAGAACAACAGGTGCACTGACTCTCTCACTCTCTCAGTCAAGATTGACTTTTTCACTCATTCATGTTTTAAGTCTGGGTATTCCTGATCAATCTCACCTATTATTTAAAATAATTACCTAAGTTTATAACCAGCATTTTGACCACAATAAGTTAACATTTTTATTATTATTATTATTTTTTTCACCTTTATTTAACCAGGTAGGCAAGTTGAGAACAAGTTCTCATTTACAATTGCGAAACATCTACCAACTATTAACTGATATGTCCTAGTTTAACCTGAAACTTGGTGTTTTAATGATGCTAACTCTTCCTCTACAGCTCCAACTGAAACTCAGGTTTCTCTGAACAGAACGACCACCAGGGGAAGTGACAGCAGAGAGCAGACTACAGTCGAAGTGGGTGTTGTAGTTTTATTATGGGTAGCCATCTTGATTTGTAGTCCATGTATTAGGTAACCCTGCCCTTTTCAAAGAGTTTTTTTCATGCCAATTATAGTCATTAATAACAGTAGATATATATTATATCAAAACATGTTGTAAAATATTAATTTTCACATATCACTAATATTAAAATATAACATATTAGCTCTCACTCTCTGTCTTTCTCTTGGCCTCTTTCTCTGTCTCTCTCTCTTTCTCTTTCTCTCTGTCTCTGTCTCTGTCTCTGTCTTGGTTTCTTTCTCTGTCTGTCTCTCTCTCATCGTTGGATATCCGTCAGGAACAGAGGAGACCAAAGAAGAAGAAGAGAGTCCAGAACTCTGACTTCAGTACCTACTCAGCCATCAATACCAGCAGAGTGTGACCTATACCATCCATCAATACCAGCAGAGTGTGAGACCTATACCATTCATCAATACCAGCAGAGTGAGACCTATACCATCCATCAATACCAGCAGAGTGATACCTATACCATCCATCAATACCAGCAGAGTGATACATATACCACCCATCAATACCATTAGAATATGAGACCTATACCATCCATCAATACCAGCAGAGTGAGACCTATACCATTCATCAATACCAGCAGGGTGAGACCTATACCATCCATCAATACCAACAGAGTGAGACCTATACCAGCCATCAATACCAGCAGAGTGAGACCTATACCATCCATCAATACCAGCAGAGTGAGACCTATACCAGCCATCAATATCATTAGAATGTGAGACCTATACCATCCATCCATACCAGCAGAGTGAGACCTATACCATCCATCAATACCAGCAGAGTGAGACCTATACCATCCATCAATACCAGCAGAGTGAGACCTATACCAGCCATCAATACCAGCAGAGTGTGAGACCTATACCATCCATCAATACCAGCAGAGTGTGAGACCTATACCAGCCATCAATACCAGCAGTGTGAGACCTATACCATCCATCAATACCAGCAGAGTGAGACCTATACCATCCATCAATACCAGCAGAGTGTGAGACCTATACCATCCATCAATACCAGCAGAGTGAGACCTATACCATCCATCAATACCAGCAGAGTGAGACCTATACCATCCATCAATACCAGCAGAATGTGACCTATACCATCCATCAATACCAGCAGAGTGAGACCTATACCATCCATCAATACCAGCAGAGTGAGACCTATACCATCCATCAATACCAGCAGAGTGAGACCTATACCATCCATCAATACCAGCAGAGTGAGACCTATACCATCCATCAATACCAGCAGAATGTGAGACCTATACCATCCATCAATACCAGCAGAGTGTGAGACCTATACCATCCATCAATACCAGCAGAATGTGACCTATACCATCCATCAATACCAGCAGAGTGAGACCTATACCATCCATCAATACCAGCAGAGTGAGACTTATACCAGCCATCAATACCAGCAGAGTGAGACCTATACAACAATAATAACATTTGGACTCTCTTCCTCAGGCTGAATGACAGCACCATGGCAAGAACAACAGGAAGTCAGTGTCGGTTACCTGTGTGCCTAGTGTGTCTTCTCAGCCAATCAGTGACTAGCTCTTATATGAGTACTGTAATGCCAACAACATAATATCAGTTTATCAACATTAGTAGTGGTCAATGTATGTATAAGTTTACATATAAATAATGTTGGTATATGGGAGTGTTTGTTCATTTGATTGCATGTAATGTATTGTCCTATGTGTGTGATTGTGGTTTACTCAACTAGTGATTCTGCTCTGTAGCGGAAGTGTTATGGGAGGCCTGGGCTTCAGGGGGGGGTTAAGGGGAGAGAAGTCTCCAGGTCTGAAAGGAGCCATGTTTTTCTGGTTCCCTCCAGAACTCTGTTTCTGCTCCTCATTCCTGCTGCCTTCCTGACTGTGGTCTGATCTGTGTCCTGGTTGTGATCTCCAGAACTCTGTTTCTGCTCCTCATTCCTGCTGCCTTCCTGACTGTGGTCTGATCTGGGTCCTGGTGGTGGTCTCCAGAACTTGTTTTCTGTTCCTCAACCCTGCTGCCTTCTGGGTTGGGACAACACAAGGTGGATCAGGACATTGGGATACTCATATCAGTTTGTGTTAACTTAACTTTTCATCCAGTAGAGGGATGTGGCAACAGTTAAACATGTTGTGTTAAAACCAGGAGTTCATAAGGAGAGGAGGGAAGTCCAGAAAAGAAGCAGAGACCAGTCATTCTTCTTGTCTGTAGTGAATTGAACTTCTCTATCAGAGACCAGTCATTCTCCTTGTCTGTAGTGAATTGAACTTCTCTATCAGAGACCAGTCATTCTCCTTGTCTGTAGTGAATTGAACTTCTCTATCAGAGACCAGTCATTCTCCTTGTCTGTAATGAACTTCTCTTCTACGTGTCCAATTAGATCAGCATCAACTTTTTTGTATTTTCTTTTACAATGTAATTTGTATTTACCATTTCAAAATGTCTACATTTTATTGGTATGCATTTACTATGTTGTATTGAGCTAATGTTAATGTCTGATTTATAGTTGGTGAATATACCTGTAATAAATATATTTTTGGAATAAAATTGTTTTTCAGAGATTATAATGTTCTGTGGTATAATTAACCTGATTTCACTATGTAACTCTATTGATAATGTGGTATAATTAACCTGATTTCACTATGTAACTCTATTGATAATGTGGTACAATTAACCTGATTTCAATATGTAACTATATTGATAATGTGGTATAATTAACCTGATTTCAATATGTAACTCTATTGATGTGGTATAATTAACCTGATTTCACTATGTAACTCTGTTTAGAATGTTGTTGCTCTGAAATCTTTTACTGAGAAACATTGAAAACGTTTAAAATGTTCAACCATAGGCTGAGTCAGGGCCCTCCAACCCTGTTCATTGAGAGCTACCCTCCAGTAGGTTTTCGCTCCAACCCCAGTTGTAACTAACCTGATTCAGCTTATCAACCAGCTGATTATTAGAATCCTTTTCCATTGTGCTAGATGAGGTTTGTAGTGAAAACCTACCGGATGGTAGCCTCCAGTAACAGGGTTATAGATTTCTGGGCTTCATGTTGATGAAACCATAGAAACTACTGTGGTTCTTTACATGTTAAGGGAGGTGATATAAATCACACCCCTTAACATATAAACCACACCCCTTAACATATAAATCACACCCCTTAACATATAAACCACACCCCTTAACATATAAATCACACACCTTAACATATAAACCACACCCCTTAACATATAAATCACACCCCTTAACATATAAACCACACCCCTTAACATATAAACCACACCCCTTAACATATAAACCACACCCCTTAACATATAAACCACACCCCTTAACATATAAATCACACCCCTTAACATATAAACCACACCCCTTAACATATAAATCACACCCCTTAGCCTCCATGCTCTGTATATGCATCTCTGTCATCCTCTAAAGCCACACCCTCTTTATCTCTAAAGCCACACCCTCTTTATTTCTAAGTCACCCCTTCAAATCTAAGCCACACCCTCAGATAGCTCTGATTGGTTTCCTGGAGCGTTCGTCAAACCAAATATAATGACCTCGTGCTCTAAGAGAAGTTAAGGGGAGACAAATAAATAATGAAATAAAATGTAATTAATCTGAATCAATATTTATTCAGACTCATTAACACACATCAATACACTTACAAATGGAAAGCAATGAACTTTAACACCTAGAATTACAAACTAAAACAATAACAATAGATATTTAACCATTATTCCCTGAGCTTAACAACATTTTCGAAATCATTATTGTTATTATTATGAAAAGGCTACAGAAAAAAGTTAAACATAAACAATTTGTATGAGAGGGTTTTTAAAAAGCACAACATTTTCCCCTAAAAATTAAGTAAATAAAAAAAAAATATCAAAATTACTGTTGTTACACCTTGTCCTCCCAGCAATGTTGGTATAGGTCTCACTCTGCTGATATTGATGGATGGTATAGGTCTCACTCTGCTGGTATTGATGGATGGTATAGGTCACACTCTGCTGGTATTGATGGATGGTATAGGTCACACTCTGCTGATATTGATGGATGGTATAGGTCTCACTCTGCTGGTATTGATGGATGGTATAGGTCTCACTCTGCTGGTATTGATGGATGGTATAGGTCTCACTCTGCTGGTATTGATGGATGGTATAGGTCACACTCTGCTGGTATTGATGGATGGTATAGGTCTCACACTCTGCTGGTATTGGTGGATGGTATAGGTCTCACACTCTGCTGGTATTGATGGATGGTATAGGTCTCACTCTGCTGGTATTGATGGATGGTATAGGTCTCACTCTGCTGGAATTGATGGATGGTATAGGTCTCACTCTGCTGGTATTGATGGCTAGTACAGGTCTCAGTCTGCTGGTATTGACGGCTGGTATTGGTCACACTGCTGGTATTGATGGCTGGTATAGGTCTCACTCTGCTGGTATTGATGGCTGGTTTAGGTCTCACTCTGCTGGTATTGATGGATGGTATAGGTCTCAGTCTGCTGGTATTGATGGATGGTATAGGTCTCACTCTGCTGGTATTGATGGATGGTATAGGTCTCACTCTGTTGGTATTGATGGATGGTATAGGTCTCACACTCTGCTGGTATTGATGGATGGTATAGGTTTCACTCTGCTGGTATTGATGGCTGGTATAGGTCTCAGTCTGCTGGTATTGATGGATGGTATAGGTCTCACTCTGCTGGTATTGATGGATGGTATAGGTCTCACTCTGCTGGTATTGATGGATGGTATAGGTCTCACACTCTGCTGGTATTGATGGCTGAGTAGGTACTGAAGTCAGAGTTCTGGACTCTCTTCTTCTTCTTTGGTCTCCTCTGTTCCTGACGGATATCCAACGATGAGAGAGAGACAGACAGAGAAAGAAACCAAGACAGAGACAGAGACAGAGACAGAGAGAAAGAGAAAGAGAGAGAGACAGAGAAAGAGGCCAAGAGAAAGACAGAGAGTGAGAGCTAATATGTTATATTTTAATATTAGTGATATGTGAAAATTAATATTTTACAACATGTTTTGATATAATATATATCTACTGTTATTAATGACTATAATTGGCATGAAAAAAACTCTTTGAAAAGGGCAGGGTTACCTAATACATGGACTACAAATCAAGATGGCTACCCATAATAAAACTACAACACCCACTTCGACTGTAGTCTGCTCTCTGCTGTCACTTCCCCTGGTGGTGGTTCTGTTCAGAGGAACCTGAGTCTCAGCTGGAGCTGCAGAGGAAGAGTTATCACCATTAAAACAACAAGTTTCAGGTTAAACTAGGACATATCAGTTAAACGTTAGTAGATGTTTACTTATTGTGGTCAAAATGCTTTAAAAAAGGTTAAAAACGTAGGTACCCAGACTTAAAACATGAATGAGTGATAAGTGAATCCTGACAGAGAGAGTGAGAGAGTAAGTTTACCTGTTGTTCTGCAGAAGGAGTAGACACAGGCGGAGGAGAGGAGAGAGGAGAGGAGAGCAGACACAGGACACAGACTGAACAGCAACATCCAACACAGACCACAGTCTACAGGAGGAGGGGAGGAGGAGGAGGACTCAGGAGGACTGGTTTCTGGACAAAACATTAAACATAAACAGAACTACACTCAGAAACAAATCAAGACCTTCTCAAAAATATATTGTTAATCATGACTCTTGGTTGTTTAAACATGAATTTGAGGAGACATTTTATGAGTTTAGATTAGTCTCAGATGGTTGATTCAAAATAAGATACATTTTCTTTAGCGTAACTCTCGTTCAAAGAAACCAATACCAAAGATACAGCAGGAAGATAAAGACAGAATAATAACTGTTCTTACCAAGTGAAATCCTAGTGGTGATGTTTCCATAGTGGTACAACTCTTTCTGTTTAATTAGTTTTCCTTCTCCAACCATGTTAGTCTCCATAGTCCCACAGTAGTAGAGTCCCAGATCAGATTCAGTGATGTTCTCAATCAGTAGATCATAGGAGTTGTTAGAGGGGTTCCACACCACATTATATCCAGGTAGAGAGATGGAACTTAAAAACTTAGTTGAAAAAACTAGAGGAGGCTGGTACTTGTGAGAACAGTTCCTATACCACACAGTGTATACTCCAGTAGTTATGTTACAGTCACAGTAGAGAGTGATGTTGTCTCCTGGTCTGACTCTCAGCTCCACCTCTGTTGCAGAGATCCCATCCTGACTGGAGGAAACAGCACCTACAGGTAGCAGAGGAACAGTGTTAGGATGAACTGACTGGAGGAAACAGCACCTACAGGTAACAGAGGAACAGTGTTAGGATGAACTGACTGGAGGAAACAGCACCTACAGGTAGCAGAGGAACAGTGTTAGGATGAACTGACTGGAGGAAACAGCACCTACAGGTAGCAGAGGAACAGTGTTAGGATGAACTGACTGGAGGAAATAGCACCTACAGGTAACAGAGGAACAGTGTTAGGATGAACTGACTGGAGGAAACAGCACCTACAGGTAACAGAGGAACAGTGTTAGGATGAACTGACTGGAGGAAATAGCACCTACAGGTAACAGAGGAACAGTGTTAGGATGAATCACAGAATGTCACTTTGACATCATAAACTTCTCGTCATGTCTTTACCACAGTCATCACAATATCACAATAATAAGATAACAAATCTGGTAAATAATAAAACCACATAAAGAAATCATCTATCATCCAGCTAAAAGGCCCAGTAAAAAAAGTTACTCACATAAGAATGCAATCAGAGAGACACACAGCCTGTCCATCTGGTGGTCTGATTTTATTTATTTATTTAAGTCATTTAGCAGACGCTCTTATCCAGAGCGACTTACAAATCGGGAGGTCTGATGGTCTGATGGTGACTGTAAGAGAGTAGCTGGGTCTTTGAGTAACAAGGTCTTTGCTGCGTATTTCCGTGTTCATGACTAGATGTACTTTACCATGAAAGGACATACGAGCAGCGATTGGTTCGATCGAGTGGAAAGTTTTCAGCTCGTGGTCCTTTTCTCTGAAACCCATGTTGTGACAGGAAGAGGAGGATCTAGCATCGAGGTAAACAGGTGTCAAACCAACGTGACGTCAATGGAAAATATTCAGCTTCTTTGAGGTGTTCACCTTAAATAGCAACACCTTAAGAGACCTATAGACACTCAATGAAGAAACAAAGAAACATTTTGATGACTGAGTTAACCATTAAACCAGAAAATACATTTATTCAGAGGCTTAAAATAGATATATAATCCTTTATACCTGTTGTCAGGATGTAGGTCTAATGTTAGACCCAAAGTAGGTCTAATACCTGTAGTCAGGCAGTAGGCCTAATGCTATACATCAGGTAGTGCTTATATCTGTAGTCAGGCCTAATGTTAGACCTAAAGTAGACCTTTATATCTGTAGTAAGGCAGTAGACCTCATTTATGACCTCTTGTTTGACCTATTTCAGGTAACATGGAGACTAAACACTAAGTATTAGACCATAACACTCTGATAACATGGAGACTAAACACTAAGTATTAGACCATAACACTCTGATAACATGGAGACTAAACACTAAGTATTAAACCATAACACTCTGATAACATGGAGACTAAACACTAAGTATTAAACCATAACACTCTGATAACATGGAGACTAAACACTAAGTATTAGACCATAACACTCTGATAACATGGAGACTAAACACTAAGTATTAAACCATAACACTCTGATAACATGGAGACTAAACACTAAGTATTAGACCATAACACTCTGATAACATGGAGACTAAACACTAAGTATTAGACCATAACACTCTGATAACATGGAGACTAAACACTAAGTATTAGACCATAACACTCTGATAACATGGAGACTAAACACTAAGTATTAAACCATAACACTCTGATAACATGGAGACTAAACACTAAGTATTAAACCATAACACTCTGATAACATGGAGACTAAACACTAAGTATTAGACCATAACACTCTGATAACATGGAGACTAAACACTAAGTATTAGACCATAACACTCTGATAACATGGAGACTAAACACTAAGTATTAGACCATAACACTCTGATAACATGGAGACTAAACACTAAGTATTAGACCATAACACTCTGATAACATGGAGACTAAACACTAAGTATTAAACCATAACACTCTGATAACATGGAGACTAAACACTAAGTATTAGACCATAACACTCTGATAACATGGAGACTAAACACTAAGTATTAGACCATAACACTCTGATAACATGGAGACTAAACACTAAGTATTAGACCATAACACTCTGATAACATGGAGACTAAACACTAAGTATTAGACCATAACACTCTGATAACATGGAGACTAAACACTAAGTATTAGACCATAACACTCTGATAACATGGAGACTAAACACTAAGTATTAGACCATAACACTCTGATAACATGGAGACTAAACACTAAGTATTAGACCATAACACTCTGATAACATGGAGACTAAACACTAAGTATTAAACCATAACACTCTGATAACATGGAGACTAAACACTAAGTATTAGACCATAACACTCTGATAACATGGAGGCTAAACACTAAGTATTAGACCATAACACTCTGATAACATGGAGACTAAACACTAAGTATTAGACCATAACACTCTGATAACATGGAGACTAAACACTAAGTATTAAACCATAACACTCTGATAACATGGAGACTAAACACTAAGTATTAGACCATAACACTCTGATAACATGGAGACTAAACACTAAGTATTAGACCATAACACTCTGATAACTCAACACTACGTCCTGGTTACAGCCATTAGCTGTGATGTATTGGTAATATACCACAACCCCCCAAGGTTCCTTACTGCTGTTATAAACAGGTTACCAATGTAATTAGAACAGTAAACAAGTTGTTTTGCATCGTACCTATGGTATATTGGCTCATATATGCAGTATATAGCACAGCTTTCAGCCAATTAGCATTCGTGGCTCTAACGAGCGAGTTTTAAAAATTACTTTTAATTAATCAATAGAGATTGTGATATTTTTCATGATGGACCATTGTATTTGGAACACGAAACTATGGTGGTGATAATAGTAAACTACAATACCCTAGATGCATTGGAGGATGTGCTATAAACCCAGTGTTAAACAGTACTTTTTATACCATCTGATGTATGATCTCTGTGTTTATCAATGAACAGCGGCCAATCAGTTAACATCCACACTCTGGTCAATATGTGTGAAGGGGAGAGATATATGTGACAAATTAACTTGTAATAACAATGTTTGTTCTCTCTTCCTCAGGCTGAATGACAGCACCATGGCAACAACAACAGGAAGTCAGTGTGGGTTTCCTGTGTACTGAGTGTGTCTTCTCAGCCAATCAGTGACTAACTCTTATATGAGTACTGTAATACCAACATCATAGTATCATAATTATCAACATTAGTATTGGTCAATGTATGTTTATGTTTACATATATGTGGGTATATGGGGGTGTGTCCATATTATTTTACATCATATATAGTCCTATGTGTGTGGTTGTGGTTTACTCAGCTAATGCTGCTGCTCTGTAGGGGAGGGGTTAAGGGGGGCCTGGGTTTCAGGTCTGAGGAGCAGTGGCAGAGTAGCTGGGTCTGTCAGTAACAGTATCAGAGTAGCTGGGTCTGTCAGTAACAGTATCAGAGTAGCTGGGTCTGTCAGTAACAGTATCAGAGTAGCTGGGTCTGTCAGTAACAGTATCAGAATAGCTGGGTCTGTCAGTAACAGTATTAGAGTAGCTGGGTCTGTCAGTAACAGTATCAGAGTAGCAACAAAAGGACTATGCATGATATACAATCATATGGACACACCCCCATATACCCACATATATATAAACATATACATACATTGACCACTACTAATGTTGATAAGTCTGATATTATGATGTTGGCATTACAGTACTCATATAAGAGCTAGTCATGATTGTCTCAGAAAACACACTCACTACACAGGAAACCCCCACTTACTTCCTGTTGGTGTTGCCGTGGTGCTGCTATTCTCCTGATGATGAACTCACGTTTCACACTGAGTGCGTTTCTCACTTTTTCTATGTCCTATTTGTTGTCCTACTAATCCTGAAATACAGAATACATCCACAAAGATAAATAACTACAATTGGCTTGGCTGTACCATCACATCCTATCCAGGGGATCATGGTTATTGTAGTTTCTGGTTGTAGTTTCTGGCTGCCTTCAATTCAGGGTGTCCAAGACTGGTGAGGCCAAGATGTTTTGTGGATAAATACTACATTTAAGGACACAGATCATAGTGAGATTTAAATGTTATGATTACTGGATGTTCATAATTTGGTAAATCAAACATTAATACTGGCAAGCTACAGCTATAGATGCCAACCTTAAGTCTCTGTCTCATGATAGGTCTCTGTCAGAAGTGTCTTCTCTTTCATGGGTCAACAGTTACATCAACATTAGTATTTGGTTCTTCATGTTGTGTTTGATGATGTTGCAGCAGGTTGACTTGACCAGGTGCTGCTATTTAGGTGTTGCTATCTACAACGACCACAGAAAAGAAGCTGAATATTTTCCAAACCTGTTTACCTCGATGCTAGACAATCCTCCTTCATGTCACAACATGGGTTTCAGAGAAAAGGACCACAAGCTGAAAACTTTCCACTCGATCGAACCAATCGCTGCTCGTATGTCCTTTCATGGTAAAGTACATCTAGTCTTGAACACGGAAATATGCAGCAGAGACCTTGTTACTCAAAGACCCAGCTACTCTCCGACAGTCACCATCAGACCATCAGACCACCAGATGGACAGGCTGTGTGTTTCTCTCATCACTCTCTTGTGTAAGTAGCCTTTAGAATTAGTTTTACTGGTCCTCATAGCTGCACGATAGCTCATCGTTCAAATCAAATCAAATTGTATTCGTCATGTAGGAGGAGGGTCTCAGAGACCCTCCCCATTATGTATTAAGGGGACTTCCGAAATTTCCGAAATTTCTTTTTGACACTGTCGCAAAGCTAACTAAAAAGCAGCATTCGCAAATGGAGGATGGCTTTCACTTCAGCAGTAATACATTTATGAACTTTTTTGAGGAAAAGATCATGATCATTAGAAAGCAAATTACGGACTCCTCTTTAAATCTGGGTATTCCTCCAGGGCTTCATTGTCCAGAGTCTGCACAACTCTGCCAGGACCTTGGCTCAAGGGAGATACTAAAGTGTTTTAGTACTATATCTCTTGACACAATGATGAAAATAATCATGGCCTCCAAACCCTCAAGCTGCATACTGGACCCTATTCCAACTAAACTACTGAAAGAGCTGCTTCCTGTGCTTGGCCCTCCTATGTTGAACATAATAAACGGCTCTCTATCCACCGGATGTGTACCAAGCTCACTAAAAGTGGCAGTAATAAAGCCTCTCTTGAAAAAGCCGAATCTTGACCCAGAAATTATAAAAAACTATCGGCCTATATCGAATCTTCCATTCCTCTCAAAAATTTTAGAAAAAGTTGTTGCGCAGCAACTCACTGCCTTCCTGAAGACAAACAATGTATACGAAACGCTTCAGTCTGGTTTTAGACCCCATCATAGCACTGAGACTGCACTTGTGAAGGTGGTAAATGACCTTTTAATGACGTCAGACCGAGGCTCTGCATCTGTCCTCATGCTCCTAGATCTTAGTGCCGCTTTTGATACCATCGATCACCACATTCTTTTGGAGAGATTGGAAACCCAAATTGGTCTACATGGACAAGTTCTGGCCTGGTTTAGATCTTATCTGTCGGAAAGATATCAGTTTGTCTCTGTGAATGGTTCGTCCTCTGACAAATCAATTGTAAATTTCGGTGTTCCTCAAGGTTCCGTTCTAGGACCACTATTGTTTTCACTATATATTTTACCTCTTGGGGATGTCATTCGAAAACATAATGTTAAATTTCACTGCTATGCGGACGACACACAGCTGTACATTTCAATGAAACATGGTGAAGCCCCAAAATTGCCCTCGCTAGAAGCCTGTGTTTCAGACATAAGGAAGTGGATGGCTGCAAATTTTCTACTTTTAAACTCGGACAAAACAGAGATGCTTGTCCTAGGTCCCAAGAAACAAAGAGATCTTCTGTTGAATCTGACAATTAATCTGGATGGTTGTACAGTCGTCTCAAATAAAACTGTGAAGGACCTCGGCGTTACTCTGGACCCTGATCTCTCTTTTGAAGAACATATCAAGACTGCTTCAAGGACAGCTTTTTTCCATCTACGTAACATTGCAAAAATCAGAAACTTTCTGTCCAAAAATGACGCAGAAAAATTAATCCATGCTTTTGTTACTTCTAGGCTCGACTACTGCAATGCTCTACTTTCCGGCTACCCGGATAAAGCACTAAACAAACTTCAGTTAGTGCTAAATACGGCTGCTAGAATCCTGACTAGAACCAAAAAATTTGATCATATTACTCCAGTGCTAGCCTCCCTACACTGGCTTCCTGTTAAGGCAAGGGCTGATTTCAAGGTTTTACTGCTAACCTACAAAGCATTACATGGGCTTGCTCCTACCTATCTTTCCGATTTGGTCCTGCCGTACATACCTACACGTACGCTACGGTCACAAGACGCAGGCCTCCTAATTGTCCCTAGAATTTCTAAGCAAACGGCTGGAGGTAGGGCTTTCTCCTATAGAGCTCCATTTTTATGGAATGGTCTGCCTACCCATGTGAGAGACGCAGACTCAGTCTCAACCTTTAAGTCTTTACTGAAGACTTATCTCTTCAGTAGGTCCTATGATTAAGTATAGTCTGGCCCAGGAGTGTGAAGGTGAACGGAAAGGCTGGAGCAACGAACCGCCCTTGCTGTCTCTGCCTTGTCGGTTCCCCTCTTCCCACTGGGATTCTCTGCCTCTAACCCTTTTACAGGGGCTGAGTCACTGACTTACTGGTGTTCTTCCATGCCGTCCATTGGAGGGGTGCGTCACTTGAGTAGGTTGAGCCACTGACGTGGTCTTCCTGTCTGGGTTGGCGCCCCCCCCTTGGGTTGTGCCGTGGCGGACATCTTTGTGGGCTATACTCGGCCTTGTCTTCGGACGGTAAGTTGGTGGTTGTAGATATCCCTCTAGTGGTGTGGGGGCTGTGCTTTGGCAAAGTGGGTGGGGTTATATCCTGCCTGTTTGGCCCTGTCCGGGGGTATCATCGGATGGGGCCACAGTGTCTTCTGATCCCTCCTGTCTCAGCCTCCAGTATTTATGCTGCAGTAGTTTATGTGTCGGGGGGCTAGGGTCAGTCTGTTACATCTGGAGTATTCTCTTGTCTTATCCGGTGTCCTGTGTGAATGTAAATATGCTCTCTCTAATTCTCTCTTTCTTTCTTTCTCTCGGAGGACCTGAGCCCTAGGACTACCTGGCATGATGACTCCTTGCTGTCCCCAGTCCACCTGGCCATGCTGCTGCTCCAGTTTCAACTGTTCTGCCTGCGGCTACGGAACCCTGACCTGTTCACCGGACGTGCTTGTTGCACCCTCGACAATTACTATGATTATTATTATTTGACCATGCTGGTCATTTACGAACATTTTAACATCTTGACCATGTTCTGTTATAATATCCACCCGGCACAGCCAGAAGAGGACTGGCCACCCCTCATAGCCTGGTTCCTCTCTAGGTTTCTTCCTAGGTTTTTGGCCTTTCTCAGGAGTTTTTCCTAGGGAGTTTTTCCCAGCCACCGTGCTTCTTTCACATGCATTGCTTGCTGTTTGGGGTTTTAGGCTGGGTTTCTGTACAGCACTTTGAGATTTCAGCTGATGTACGAAGGGCTATATAAATAAATTTGATTTGATTTGATTTGACTTTAAGATTCATATGTTTTGCTGCAGGCCCTATAATAGATACTGTTGCTATGTGTCTAAAACTCTGCCACTATACGTTGCAGTAGCATCTATATTAGTGTTTGTGGTTAAGCCCTGGCTGCTGTGAGAGTGAGCTGCAGGCTGGGTCTGAGTCAGACTGAAACTAGATAAAGAGAAGTAACCACTGTCTGGTTTTGACATGTTGATCTTGTGTGACAGTGGACAATGCTAATGAATTCAGAGAAGCTACTGTACTGGGTTACTTTATAAGGTAACCTCAGCTTATTGATACACACATACATTGACGTAGGTGATCAGACCACCAGGTAGTGATCACATGTATATAATCAGCTGTGTCTGTAGGTGGGATGCAGAACTTACTCTGAAACATACATGATGTGTTTCCATTGTTAACTTCTGTCTGCAATTGCATTAATAAAGGTTTAATTGATTTACTTAAAGAAGATATTGTCTGACTGCTGATTTCACCAATAAGCCAATGATTGACAAGGAACAAGGAACCTACCCCAACAGTTACGTGTGCCAAATACAACAGTAAAATGATAACTTGTAAGCCCATAATCAACAATGCAGTTTAAAAAAAAAAAGTTTAAGTAAAAAAATAACAAATAATTAAAGAGCAGCAGTAAAATAACATTATCGAGGCTATATACAGGGGGTACCAGTACTGAGTCAATGTGAGGGGGCACCGGTTAGTCGAGGTAATTGAGGTAATATGTATGTGTAGGTAAAGGTAAAGTGACTATGCTTAGATTATAAACAGAGAGAAGCAGCAGCGTAATGGGGGGGGGGGGGGCAATGCGAATAGTCTGGGTGGCCATTTGATTAGATGTTCGATTAGATGTTCAGGAATCTTATGGTTTGGGGGTAGAAGCTGTTAAGAAGCCTTTTGTACCTAGACTTGGCGCTCCGGTACCGCTTGCCATACAGTAGCAGAGAGAACAGTCTATGACTAGGGTGGCTGTAGTCTTTCAACATTTTAGGGCCTTCCTCTGACACCGCCTGGTATAGAGCTCCTGGATGGCAGGAAGCTTGGCCCCAGTGATGTACTGGGCCAAACGCACTGCCCTCTGTAGTGCCTTGCGGTCGAAGGACGAGCAGTTGCCATACCAGGCAGTGATGCAACCAGTCAGGATGCTCTCGATGGTGCAGCAGTAGAACTTTTTGAGGATCTGAGGACCCATGCCAACTCTTTTCAATCTCCTAAGGGGGAATAGGCTTTGTCGTGCCCTCTTCACGACTGTCTTGGTGTGTTTGGACCATTCTAGTTTGTTGTTGATGTGGACACCAAGGAATTTGAAGCTCTCAACCTGCTCCACTACAGCCCCGTCGATGAGAATGGGGGCGTGCTCTGTCCTCCTTTTCCTGTAGTTCACAATAATCTCCTTAGTCTTGGTTACGTTGAGGGATAGGTTGTTATTCTGGCACCACCCGGCCAGGTCTCTGACCTCCTCCCTATAGGCTGTCTCGTCGTTGTCGGTGATCAGGCCTACCACTGCTGTGTCGTCTGCAAACTTAATGATGGTGATGGAGTCGTGCCTGTCGTATGTCTCAAACCTTCTCTCATTGGTCGAGACAGGTGTCTATCATCATGCCATGCGGCACTTTGGGGTGGACCCACCTGTCTCGATCAATGAAAGAAGACTTGAAATTGACAAGATGGCAGCATACACATTGTTGGATTACTTCTTGGAGCAAAAAATGTATTTATTTGAATAAGGAAGCATTTTCTAAATTCCAACGGACCCCTTGCTACTTGACATTGGCATTTTGTGAGACTACACAAATTGAGGACAAAGACAGTATCAATAAGTCTGGTTGAAAATGCTCTGTGTTACACCAAACCGTACCTCTCCTGTAACTCCCAGTAATGGATACCAAAAATCTTTGGTTAAATCACATTAGCCTTGTCCAAATACCCAGACTTGTGTTCTAAATGGTAGGTATTTTGGGTTTGTGAAAAAATTACATTTTAGAGTAGCACATGTCAAATTAAAACAAATTAAATACACTTTAAATGCCAGGATGTCATATTAAAGTCAGGTTTTCATCTAGTAGAATTCACTGCAAACTATTGAGGAAGAGAATCATCTTTCTAGACTCACATGTGACTGACAACAGCTGATAACCAGCTGAAGGGAACACTACCAAAATAAACTAGTGGTGGGAATGCCATTGTATTCTCAGTATGATGAGTGTAGTCTGCTGCAGGGTGAACTGGGACAGGAAATCATATTATATAAAATATATATCTTAACAGGCACCTGTTGATTACGAAGCATGTTACAAATATAATTTTATCTGTAGGTGCTCTTTCCTCCAGTCAGTTCATCCTAACACTGTTCCTCTGCTACCTGTAGGTGCTGTTTCCTCCAGTCAGTTCATCCTAACACTGTTCCTCTGCTACCTGTAGGTGCTGTTTCCTCCAGTCAGGATGGGATCTCTACAGCAGAGGTGGAGCTGAGAGTCAGACCAGGAGACAACATCACTCTCTACTGTGACTGTAGTGTTTCCATTGGAATATTTATTGTGTGGTTCAGGAATTGTTCTCATGAGCACCAGCCTACTCTTACGATCTCCGTCTACGACTATTTCCAAAGTCCTCTCCCTCCCTTCTAACAACTCCTATGATCTACTGATTGAGAACATCACTGAATCTGACCTGGGACTCTACTACTGTGGGACTAAGGTGATGAATGAAGTGGAGATTCAGGTCTACCACTATGGAAAGGTCACCACTTGGATTTTAATTGGTAAGAATTGTTTCCTTGTTTCATGTGTGAACATCCAGTAAAGTCCATGTTCCTCTGGGAGTGAACATGTTCTGAAGCTTTTTGAAGTTCCTGTTAAAACAACTCATAGTTGGTAGGAACTCTATCCAGGGGACTAGATGATAGGTTAATATAACCTTACACAGTAATCTGTTTAGTGATGTTGTTCCTCTCTACTGTACAGAGGACTCCATCACCTCTCGTGACTTTCCTGACTGTGGTGTGTCTGCTGACTGTGGTCTGATCTGGGTCCTGATGGTGGCCTCCAAAGCTCTGTTTCTGCTCCTCATTCCTGCTGCCTTCCTGACTGTGGTCTTATCTGGGTCCTGGTGGTGGCCTCCAAAGCTCTGTTTCTGCTCTTCATTCCTGCTGCCTTCTGGGCCAGGGAACACACACGGTGGCTCAAGACCAGGGTTTCTGTTAGGCACCAGACACTTGACATCCGCATGTTAATTTACCGGACATTTGGTAAATTTACCTGACCCATATACAATGGGTGTGTAACCTGATCAGGGCGTCCACCCACAGTGCTCAGAATGACAAATCATATGTAGATTATGGTAATTAATATCAACAGAACATGCAAGTCAAGGATGCAACAATGTGTGGTCCTTCTAACCTAACACTGATTAGCTCTTACAAAACATTTACTTTACCTCAGACAACAAGACGAGTATCCCCCATAGTAGAACATTTTACCTTTTCTATTCATCAGCTTGTAGAGAAAATAAATATCCTATTCCAAACAGACTCTGAGATAGTTGTGGGACGATAGATTCCAAATTCATACAACCATTAGACCTAGGCTACAACGAAGAGGCTAATTAACATTATTTCTCAATGGGATTTTTTCTTCTTCTCCAAGACAATAGGCCGGCCAAAAGCCGGCTATTACCGGTTAACAGAAACCCCAGTCAGGACATACAGCTTCTCATGTGAACTTAATTTCTCAACAACTACAGTGATTGATGACCTGTTTTACATGTTGTGTTTTGTTGTGTTAAAACCAGGACTTCATAAGGAGAGGAGGGAAGTCCAGAAAAGAAGCAGAGACCAGTCATTCTCCTTGTCTGTAGTGAATTGAACTCCTCTATCAGAGACCAGTCATTCTCCTTGTCTGTAATGAATTGAACTTCTCTATCAGAGACCAGTCATTCTCCTTGTCTGTAGTGAATTGAACTTCTCTATCAGAGACCAGTCATTCTCCTTGTCTGTAATGAATTGAACTTCTCTATCAGAGACCAGTCATTCTCCTTGTCTGTAGTGAATTGAACTTCTCTATCAGAGACCAGTCATTCTCCTTGTCTGTAGTGAATTGAACTTCTCTATCAGAGGCCAGTCATTCTCCTTGTCTGTAATGAACTTCTCTATCAGAGACCAGTAATTCTCCTTGTCTGTAATGAACTTCTCTATCAGAGACCAGTCATTCTCCTTGTCTGTAGTGAATTGAACTCCTCTATCAGAGACCAGTCATTCTCCTTGTCTGTAGTGAATTGAACTTCTCTATCAGAGACCAGTAATTCTCCTTGTCTGTAGTGAATTGAACTTCTCTATCAGAGGCCAGTCATTCTCCTTGTCTGTAATGAACTTCTCTATCAGAGACCAGTCATTCTCCTTGTCTGTAGTGAATTGAACTTCTCTATCAGAGACCAGTCATTCTCCTTGTCTGTAGTGAATTGAACTTCTCTATCAGAGACCAGTCATTCTCCTTGTCTGTAGTGAATTGAACTTCTCTATCAGAGACCAGTCATTCTCCTTGTCTGTAATGAACTTCTCTTCTACATGTCCAATTAGATCAGCATCAAACTGTTGTGATTTGTTATTTTGCCTTTCTTTTTTGTCTATAGATCCTTTTAACAAAGTTTCTACTTTTATCTGAACTTTTTTGTCGCTTCTTTTACAATGTAATATTTTTTTACCATTTGAAAATGTCTTCAACATTTTATTGTTATGCATTTTCTATTTTTTATGGACATAATGATCAGGTCTGATTTATAGTTCAGATATAGAAATTGTTAGTGCCTGATTTATAGTTCAAATTGAGATAATGATAATGTCTGATTTATAGTTCAGATTGAGATAATGATCATGTCTGATTTATAGTTCAGAGTGAGATCATGATAATGTCTGATTTATAGTTCAGATTGAGATCATGATAATGTCTGATTTATAGTTCAGATTGAGATCATGATAATGTCTGATTTGCAGTCATGTGGTCTGTGTGTATCTAACCTAACGTAGCAGGTGTAAAAGTGTATCCACCCTCCAGAGATCTGTATATAGTGACAAGATGCTCATGTCTATGTCTCTAACAATGGGAGTTGTTGTCCTGTGTAGTGATATTCAGAACACCTCCAGATATCTGTATATAGTGACAAGATGCTCATGTCTATGTCTATAACAATGGGAGTTGTTGTCCTGTGTAGTGATATTCAGAACACCTCCAGTTGCAGTAGAAAGCTGTTATTGTGATATGAAGATGCAGAATTCTGCCTCTGTCTGTCTGTCTGTCTGTCTGTCTGTCTGTCTGTCTGTCTGTCTGTCTGTCTGTCTGTCTGTCTGTCTGTCTGTCTGTCTGTCTGTCTGTCTGTCTGTCTGTCTGTCTGTCTGTCTGTCTGTCTGTCTGTCTGGGGGAGAGGTGTCACTAAGGGTCAAGGTGCTGAGCTGATGTCTGGTGTCACTGATGGAATCATTAATGATCAATAACCCCTTGACCACTGGGAAATAAAAAACTGGAGGGGAAATCACACAAGACTGACAGCCTGTGAGTTTATTAAAAGCATTCAGTGATTACATGACAGTTTAGAGAACAACAGGTCTTTATCTGGAAAGAGTAAATAACATAACAGCTACATCATCTGAACTCACAACTATACACTGAGTGGACAAATCATTAGGAACACCTTCATAAGAAAATAACATCATTATCTCTATACTACTAACATCATAACAATGATATATCATAATCAATAACAGGGGTAAACAACACAAACAACAACAAAAAACCACTTCATTAAAAAATGTTTCAAAATACAAAGAATGACCAGATGATTATAATAATACATGGACTAATAATGGAAACACTTCAAATAAAGAATCTAAGAGACACTAAATAAGATAAAGAATCTAAGAGACACTAAATAAGATAAAGAATCTAAGAGACACTAAATAAGATAAAGAATCTAAGAGACACTAAATAAGATAAAGAATCTAAGAGACACTAAATAAGATAAAGAATCTAAGAGACACTAAATAAGATAAAGAATCTAAGAGACACTAAATAAGATAAAGACATTAAGACAAAAGCAAAAAGTAATACTACTGCAATTTAATACATTCTGGAACACAAAACAGACGTAATTGAGCTACTCGCTTAAAATAATCAAAACCCCATGTTACCCAGAACCCCATGTTACCCAGAACCCCATGTTACCCAAAACCCCATGTTACCCCAAACCCCATGTTACCCAGAACCCCATGTTACCCAGAACCCCATGTTACCCAGAACCCCATGTTACCCAGAACCCCATGTTTCTCTGGTGGTAAAACCAAACTAAAGGAATAATGGTGGTTGCAGTCACTCCTTTTAGATTTCTTCCAAGGTTCTAGAAAAATAAACTAATTCTGAACTTGTTATTAAAATTAGAACCACTTCAGGTTTGTCACCACATTTTAAACACCAGTCCACTGCTGACCATCCATTTAAAACACATAACTGACCTAAGATCAGCATGTAGGGTCAGCTTCATTCTACTCCTACTCCGTCCCCTGGGCTGCTCTCTCCTCTCCCGGTCCAGCTTCAGCTCTGGAGCTCAGAGAGACCATCTCCATGGCATTGACATAAAAATCCATGCTGTTCACCCTGTTCACTCTCTTCTGCCTCCTGGTGGGCTAGGGAGACACAGCACCAACAGTCAGACATTTACTCTCTAGTATCTCCATTCTCTCTCCCTCCCTCTCCCCCTCACCCTCTCCCTCTTGTTTAAATGACTTGTAACGTCTGAGTAAATGTCTTTACCTTGTAGTACAGGTAGGAGGTGATGATGGCTGTCAGTAGCATCAGCAGCACTACAACGTGTCTGATGATGAAGGCTGGCAGAGGAGAGGCTGCAAACAGAAACACCTTTGATGAGGGGACTGATCATCATCACATAGATCTGTGGGAAATCTGTCAATGACAAAGTTATAAGTCTGGTTCATGTTCAGTTACCTGTGATGGTGAGGGAGAGGAGCTCACTCTCAGAGGAGAAGTTATGAGAGAAAACATAATTGTCATAAACACAGCTGTAGATCCCTTGGTGGGAGTCATCTGCAGCAGGGAAGAGGAAGGCAGCAGAGTGATTGACAGCTGGCTGGGTCTGGGTTCTGTTGGAGCCGGTGAACGTGAGGAGGAAGGAGCCTCCTGGGTACTGTGGCTGAGTGGAGCAGGTGATGGTGAAGCTGTAGCCCTTGAACACCTCGGGCCCCTGGTGGCCCCTGGAGACCCCTCCCATTGAGTCAGTCAGGGAGATATCAGGCTGGACCAGGAGATCTGTAACAATAAAAGAGAACAAGACAAACCTCTTCAACTAGTTTCCTATAGATATGACAATAACATCAGCATGTAACAGTGCTAGCCACCCTCCCTCACAGGGCAACATGAGTAGTGGGCCTACAGTCACTGAGACAACATATGTTGATATCAGGCTTAAGCAGGACATCTGGAACAAGAGGAGAGAAAAAGAAAACGTAGCTCCTCAACTACTTTCCTCATTTAGATATGACAATAACATGACATGTGACAGTGGTAGTGAGTAGAGACGTTCACTGAGATAACACTCAAATACAAAACCATTCTGGAATTTTAAGTAGTATTTGATTCCTACTTGACTGAGTGATCTATTTAGTAAAGCAGACTGACAAGCTAAACAGTCATCATGAGAGGTGCAGAGGAAGTTGTATGAATGAAGGAAATCAGATGAATATAATTATAATATCTTGTTATTACCTGAGCAGATCCCTGTGAGTCCAGGAGAGAGATAATAACTTCTCCAACACTCCCTCAGTGAAGACTCAGACCCAGAACAGGAAACTAAAAACCCTCCAGTGGTGTTTCCAGGTAGAACTGAAACAGTGGAGCCACAACCCAGCTGTCTACACACTACTGCAGCTACATCCCTCTGGTTCCAGTCAGATCCCACAGTCCTCCACTCTCCCTGGTCGTACCGCTCCACTCCACCAGCACAGCGACTGCCTCCTCCCAACAGCCTCACATCATCAGGCTCTGAGAAAAGAAAAGAGAGAGACAGTAATCTTACTATTTTCTCACTAAAACACACCTATATTGTCTCTCATATTCTTCACTCCAGGTGAGAAACAATGTTGATTGAGTGACAAACGGTTTCTTACCTGAGCAGGTGAGTCCAACAGCATTACCAGGTAGACAGGTGTTGTTTTCTCTGTCTGAGGTGTCACAGTCCAGGAGAAGGGACTCTTTGCCTTTACACTGGAACTCTTTATCCCAGGTCTGACCCTCACCTTCTCCATAGAGCCCCCCCTGTAGAGCTGCAGGAGCCCCACAGCCAAGCACCCCACAGACTACCTCTGCATCCTGCCGGTCAAAGTCAGCTTCACACACTGAGGCCCAGGACTGATTGGACTTCACCTCCACTCTCCCAGAGCAGAGACCAGCTCCATCCACAAGCCGCACAGACTCTGGAGAAAAAGACTTGGTTGAACATTCAATCAGTTTTGTTGATGACACTGTCAAGGACTAAACACAAATATGTTGGATAAAATATTGTAGTTTGCTATGTTTGATACTGTAAGAGGTAGAAATGGGTTCTTAGTCACTCAGGATAGGGTTGGGAATAATGCAGGCAGGAGACAGGAATAAGTTCACTTCACTTTATAGAAAATAAACAGCTGGACATCCATCAGGCAGCTTCACTTCAGTACCATCTGAACTACAATGATCTCCCATAAACCAATATGACAAACACAAATAAAATGTTTAAATACATCTGACATCTCTCCCTCTATTTAAATGAAATAAAAACACATAAAACATGATACATGGTAATATTGTATAATGTATAAATAAATCTCTCAATATGGCCAGCCTCTTACCTGAACAGGTCACATGATGATAATATCCACCACTACAGGCACCAGGTCCTCCTCCTATGATGACACACTGTCTAATAGAAGACTCATCTCCACTACATCTCAATAGTCTGACTCCTCTTCTTCCATCTTCAACCAGAGGTCTTCTAGATTCAGCTACAGGATTCCCACAGTCCAGCTCTCTACACACAACCTTAACCTCTCTCATCATGCTCCATAACACAGAACATAGAACTGACCACTCTCTTCTGAAGAAGACTTCCACTGTCCCAGAACAGGAAGTGGTCCCATCCACCAGTCTGACTGAGAGTTCAGCTGTAAACAGCAGAGAGGAAAACACAGTGGTGAGGACAGATGATGACAGTGATTGTGTTATTCTAACAGCAGTAGTGCTTTGTGGTTGACAAGTATTAGTAGTTCCATAAAACACTACTTGTTATTGGGGTTTAGAATGGTTTGTATGGACACATGAATTTCTCCATGTGGGATAATAAAGTTGACTAATATTGAACTGCTATAATCACTGTAGATTTATACTCTACCTACCTGGTGGACTGACGCTTTGAGCCTGGAGATCTGAGGAGGAAGAGAGAGACAGAGGAGAAAGAGAGAGAAAGAGACAGAGAGATAGAGAGAAACAAAGGAGAAAGGGAGGAGTCAGAGGAAGAGAGAGACAGAGGTTAAATGAACATCAACATGACCTTTCATGATGTGATGGGGAAGACAGGCTTATCGTTGGTATGGTGCAACAACACCCATGTGTACATACACTATATATACAAAAGTATGTGGACACCCCTTCATATTAGTGGATTCTATTTCAGCCACTCCCCTTCCTGACAGATGTATAAAATCAAGCATTCAGCCATGCAATCTCCATAGACAAACATTGGCAGTAGAATGGCCTTCATGAAGAGCTCGTGACTTTCCCCTCTCTTCTCCTCTCCTTACCCTCCCCTCCCCCCTCTACTCTTCTCCCCTCCCCTCCCCTCTCTTCATCCCCTCTTTTCTCCTCTCCACTCCCTTCCTTTCCCCTCTCCTCCCCATCTCCCCTCTCCTCTTCTCTTCCCCCCTCTCTTCTCCTCTTCTCCCTCTCTCCTCTTCTCCCCCTCTCCTCTTCTCTCCCTCTCTTCTCCCCGTCTCCTCTTCATCCCCTCCCATCGCCCCTCTCCTCTCCTCTTCTCCATTTCTCCTCCCCCCTCCTCTTCTCCCACCTAACTTCTCTCCCTCACTTCTCCCCCTCTCCTCTTCTCTCCCTCTCCTCTCTTCTCCCCCTCTCCTTCTCTTCTCTCCCTCTCCTCTTCTCCATTTCTCCTCTTCTCCCCCTCTCCTCTTCTCTTCCCCCCTCTCTTCTCTCCTTCTCCCCTCTCCTCTTCTCCCCCTCTCCTCTCCTCTTCTCCATCTCTCTGCTACTCTCCCCCTCTAATCTCCTCTTCTCCCCCTCTCCTCTCCTCCCCCTCTCCTCTCCTCTTCTCCCCCTCTCCTCTCCTCTTCTCCCATTCTCCCCCTCTCATCTTCTCCTCTTCTCCCCCTCTCTTCTCCCTTTCTCCCCCTCTCCTCTTCTCCCCCTCTACTCTCCTCTTCTCCCATTCTCCCCCCTCTCCTCTTCTCCCCTTCTCCCCCTCTCCTCTTCTCCCCCTCTCTTCTCCTTTCTCCCCCTCTCCTCTTCTCCCCCTCTCTTCTCCCTTTCTCCCCATCTCCTTTTCACCCCCCTCTCTTCTCCCTTTCTCCCCCTCCTCCCCCTCTCCTCTTCTCCCCCTCTCTTCTCCTCTTCCCCCCCTTTCTCCCCTTCTCCCCTCTCCTCTTCTCCCCCTCTCCTCTCCTCTTCTCCCATTCTCCCCCTCTCCTCTTCTCCCCCTCTACTCTCCTCTTCTCCCATTCTCCTCCCCCCTCTCCTCCTTCTCCCCTTGCTCCCCCTCTCCTCTTCTCCCCCTCTCTTCTCCCCTTTCCTCCCCCTCTCCTCTTCTCCCCCTCTCTTCTCCCCTTTCTCCCCATCTCCTCTTCACCCCCTCTCTTCTCCCTTTCTCCCCCTCTCCTCTTCTCCCCCTCTCCTCTTCTCCCTTTCTCCCCTCTCCCCTCTCCCTCTCTCCCTCTTCTCCCTCTCTTCTCCTCTTCTCCCCCTCTCTTCTCCTCTTCTCCCCCTCTCCCCCTCTCTTCTCCTCTTCTCCCCCTCTCTTCTCCTCTTCTCCCCCTCTCTTCTCCCATTCTCCCCCTCTCCTCTTCTCCCTTTCTCCCCCCTCTCCACTTCTCTCCCTCTCCTCTTCTCCCCCTCTCCTCTTCTCCCCCCCCTCTCTTCTCTTCTCCCCCCTCTCCTCTCCTCTTCTCCCCTCTCTTCTCCCCTTCTTCCACTCTCCTCTTCTCCCCCTTCTTCTCTCCCTCTCTTCTCCTCTTCCCCCCCCTCTCTTCTCCTCTTCAACCCCTCTCTTCTTCTCCCCCTCTCTTCTCCCTTTCTCCCCCTCTCATCTTCTCCCCCTCTCCTCTTCTCCCCCTCTACTCTCCACTTCTCTCCCTCTCCTCTTCTCCCCCTCTCTCCTCCCCCTCTCCCTCTCCTCTTCTCCCCCTCTCCATCTCTCCTCTTCTCCCCCTCTCTTCTCCCCCTCTCCTCTCCTCTTCTGCCCCTCTCCTCTTCTCCCCCTCTCCTCTCCTCTTCTCCATCTCTCCTCTTCTCCCCCTCTCTTCTCCCCTTCTCTCCTCTCCTCTCCTCTCCTCTCCTCTCCTCTCCTCTCCTCTCCTCTCCTCTCCTCTTCTCCCCCTCTCCTCTTCTCCCCCTCTCTTCTTCTCCCCCTCTCTTCTCCCCTTCTCCCCATGGTGGCAGACTATATACAGTAGAGAGGCTATATACAGTAGAGAGACTATATACAGTAGCGAGGTTATATACAGTAGAGAGACTATATACAGTAGAGAGGCTATATACAGTAGAGAGGTTATATACAGTAGAGAGACTATATACAGTAGAGAGGTTATATACAGTAGAGAGGTTATATACAGTAGAGAGGATATATACAGTAGAGAGGTTATATACAGTAGAGAGGCTATATACAGTAGAGAGGTTATATACAGTAGAGATACTATATACAGTAGAGAGGCTATATACAGTAGTGAGGCTATATACAGTAGCGAGGATATATACAAGCAGACAGAGTTCAGTGTGTCAGATCAGAGGGCCTGTTTTCCGGACCTCTGGCAGTCTCTATGGGGGTACCACAGGGTTCAATTCTCGTGCCGACTCTTTTCTCTGTATATTTCAACGATGTCGCTCTTGCTGCTGGTGATTCTCTGATCCACCTCTACGCAGACAACACCATTCTGTATACTTCTGGCCCTTCTTTGGACACTGTGCTAACAAACCTCCAAACGAGAACACTAGAACACATAGAACACTCCTTTCGTGGCCTCCAACTGCTCTTAAACGCTAGTAAAACTGAATGCATGCTCCTCAACTGATAGCTACATGCACCCGCCCGCCTGTCCAGCATCACTACTCTGGACGGTTCTGACTTAGAATATGTGGACAACTACAAATACCTAGGAGTCTGGTTAGACTGTAAACTCTCCTTCCAGACTCATATCAAACATCTCCAATGCAAAATCAAATCTAGAATTGGCTTTCTATTTCGCAACAAAGCCTCCTTCACTCACGCGCCAAACTTACCCTAGTAAAACTGACTATCCTACCGATCTTCGACTTCAGCGATGCCATCTACAAAATAGCTTCCAATACTCTACTTAGCAAATTGGATGCAGTCTATCACAGTGCCATCCGTTTTGTTACCAAAGCCCCATATACCACCCACCACTGCGACCTGTATGCTCTAGTCGGCTGGCCCTCGCTACATATTCGTCTCCAGACCCACTGGCTCCAGGTCATCTATAAGTCTATGCTAGGTAAAGCTCCGCCTTATCTCAGCTCACTGGTCACCATAGCAACACCCACCCGTAGCATGGGCTCCAGCAGGTATATCTCACTGGTCATCCCGAAAGCCAACACCTCCTTTGGCCGCCTTTCCTTCCAGTTCTCTGCTGCCAGTGACTGGAACGAATTGCAAAAATCGCTGAAGTTGGAGACTTTTATTTCCCTCACTAACTTTAAACATCAGCTATCTGAGCAGCTAACCGATCACTGCAGCTGTACATAGTCCATCTGTAAACAGCCCATCCAATCTACCTACCTCATCCCCATATTGTTTTTATTTACTTTGCTGCTCTTTTGCACACCAGTATTTCTACTTGCACATCATCACCTGCTCATCTATCACTCCAGTGTTAATTTGCTAAATTGTAATTACTTTGCTACTATGGCCTATTTATTGCCTTACCTCCTCATGCCATTTGCACACACTGTATATATACTTTCTTTTTTTCTATTGTGTTATTGACTGTACGTTTGTTTATTCCATGTGTAACTCTGTGTTGTTGTTTCTGTCGCACTGCTTTGCTTTATCTTGGCCAGGTCTCAGTTGTAAATGAGAACTTGTTCTCAACTAGCCTACCTGGTTAAATAAAGGTTAAATAAAAAAATAGAACACACACACATACACCTGGTTAAATAAATGTGGGGGGATCTAATTTAATACATTTGCTTTCATCTGTTTTTTAAATCATTTATATCAGAGGTCAGGGTCAAGGTGAGCCGGACCAAGAGTGGAAAAGGTTACTGGTTATGATGACATCACTGGTGAGAAGTCAGTAATGAAAAGATATTCAGTTGACTGCATGTTAGTCTGTCAGCCCCATCTCTGATGACATCTCCCTCTCTCTCCATCTCTCCTCCCCTCCTCCTCTGTCCCATAGCCACATTATGTAGTTTGGGGGGTGTAGAAATACAGCTAAACCTATGGTATGGCTAAATGGGGTGTGTAGAAAAACAGCTAAACATAGGGTATGGCTAAATGGGGTGTGTAGAAATACAGCTAAACCTAGGGTATGGCTAAATGGGGTGTGTAGAAATACAGCTAAACCTAGGGTATGGCTAAATGGGGTGTGTAGAAATCCCCACACCAGATAATTTACTGTACTTAAAACTCTAAAATACTATTTGGAGAACGGCAAAAACTAACAAAAATGCCCCCAGACATTAATTATCAGTGCAATATTAGGTTTATATTAGGTTTAAAGGTCTGTGGAATGGAGTGTACAATGTACTACTCAACTTCATCATACATAGACTACATTGACTCATTTAGTCTACTGGTGGAACAGTACAATGAAATAAATGCATAATAAACTCAGCAAAAAAAGAAAAGTCCACTCACTCTCAACTGGGTATATTTTCAGCAAACTTAACATGTGTAAATATTTGTATGAACATAACAAGATTCAACAACTGAGACATAAACTGAAGAAGTTCCACAGACATGTGACTAACAGAAATTGAATAATGTGTCCCTGAACTAAGGGGGGGGGGGGGTAAAAATCAAAAGTAACAGTCAGTATCTGGTGTGGCCACCAGCTGCATTAAGTACTGTAGTGCATCTCCTCCTCATGGACTGCACCAGATTTGCCAGTTCTTGCTGCGAGATGTTACCTCACTCTTCCACCAAGGCACCTGCAAGTCCCCGGACATTTCTGGGGAGAATGGCCCTAGCCCTCACCCTCCGATCCAACAGGTCCCAGACGTGCTCAATGGGATTGAGATCCGGGCTCTTCGCTGGCCATGGCAGAACACTGACAATCCTGTCTTGCAGGAAATCACGCACAGAACGAGCAGTATGGCTGGTGGCATTGTCCTGCCAGAGGGTCATGTCAGGATGAGCCTGCAGGAAGGGTACCACATGAGGGAGGAGGATGTCTTCCCTGTAACGCACAGCATTGAGATTGCCTGCAATGACAACAAGCTCAGTCCGATGATGCTGTGACACACCGTCCCAGACCATGACGGACCCTCCACCTCCAAATCGATCCCGCTCCAGAGTACAGGCCTCGGTGTAACGCTCATTCCTTTGACTACAAACATGAATCCAACCATCACCTCTGGTGTGACAAAACAGCAACTCGTCAGTAAAGAGCACTTTTTGCCAGTCCTGTTTGGTCCAGCAACGGTGGGTTTGTGCCCATAGGCGACGTTGTTGCCGGTGATGTCTGGTGAGGACCTGCCTTACAACAGGCCTACAAGCCCTCAGTCCAGCCTCTCTCAGCCTATTGCGGACAGTCTGAGCACTGATGGAAGGATTGTGCGTTCCTGGTGTAACTCGGGCAGTTGTTGTTGCCATCCTGTACCTGTCCCGCAGGTGTGATGTTCGGATGTACCGATCCTGTGCAGGTGTTGTTACACGTGGTCTGCCACTGCGAGGACGATCAGCTGTCTGTCCTGTCTCCTTGTAGCTCTGTCTTAGGCGTCTCACAGTACGGACATTGCAATTTATTGCCCTGGCCACATCTGCAGTCCTCATGCCTCCTTGCAGCATGTCTAAGGCACGTTCACGCAGATGAGCTGGGACCCTGGGCATCTTTCTTTTGGTGTTTTTCAGAGTCAGTAGAAAGGCCTCTTTAGTGTCCTAAGTTTTCATAACTGTGACCTTAATTGCCTACTGTCTGTAAGCTGTTAGTGTCTTAACGACCGTTCCACAGGTGCATGTTCATTAATTGTTTATGGTTCATTGAACAAGCATGAGAAACAGTGTTTACACCCTTTACAATGAAGATCTGTAAAGTTATTTGGATTTTTACGAATTATCTTTGAAAGACAGGGTCCTGAAAAAGGGACTTTTTTTAAAAATTGAGTTTACAAGCGTCAAAGGCTGACTTCAAATACCAACATCATTGTGAAACTAACCGGAGCATAAAACAGCTGACTGTGAATGTAAACTGTGCCAGATAAATCCTACACATGTATTGAAATAAAAGGCAGACATCAAAGGATTTACTTAGAACTACAATCGACAAGGACGAGTAACGACAAACAGGCTCAACCAAAGAATGAAGAAAATCATGAAATACAAAAGGAAAATCTACACATTAAAGGAAAAATCCACCCAAAACCACTCAATATTTTTTATTTACTGTGATAAATTACTCTAATATGTGAGAACAATCATTTTTGTTAACAGATTTTTCATTTTGGTGTTATAATAAGGTTGGTAGAAATATGGAAAATCTGAGGAAATTTGTTGCAGCTCAAGTTGAGTACAAAATCCACAATGCAATGTTCTCGCCTAAACACACTGCACTATCATTTTATGGTTCAACAATCTCACCATGTTCAACCTGCAGATCGATGTGTCTCACAGAGTGGAGTTTAAATCACAACGGCAGATATACTTCTGAGGAGATGGGAAACTTTGCCCGTTCTACGTCATCCCTCGTTATTGGCCCACGCGGTGCATTCTGGGCGATTCTGGGGCAGGAGGCGAATGGGAGTCTACTGAGCGCTAGCTCAAAAACCCAACGTTAACACGAATTTAGTCAACAAGAAGTACAACATGACTAATCTTTTCCGAGATGTGAGGTAAATTGACTTGCTATCTGTAGTATCATCCAGCTTTGGAATCGTGGCATTACGTACTTTCGAAGAAAATAGCCACATTTCTCGACATACAGTATACTGACTATGAGAAGGGATTGCGTGACGAGTAGCTTAGCAACCGTGTGACGCAGCATGACAACCTGAACGTGATTGGTCGACAGTGTGCTGGGAAGGGCGGTATACATTGTTCATTAATGGATTCCTATCTCCTTTCTATAATATCTCTGGCAAAGGCACCACGCAATGCACCCTGGACTATAGAGGCAGACAAATAGGAGAAACGTGTTAGACCCTCCGTTAAATTATCAATTTCCCAAGGCAGGAATATCACAAAAATATGATAAACTTCTCATTAGAAAGAAGACCTCCCGAGTTACATCGTCCAGTATTGAAATCTGTATGAATAACGTTTTGGCGATCTAAAAGTCATATTCCTATTAACTACCAGTGTAGTGAGACTCTATCATGATGCTACATCATACCGGACATATTTCTGCCTGCTTGAAGGCAAATAACTCAGATACACATGAAAACATGACATGACGCAGGGAATCGATAGAACATCACTCAGAAATGAACAAAAACAATACAATATTTAACTTTACCTTAAGGCTGCACCGCTGATTGGACAGCGCCTCCATACAGGAAGACAATGCATAGTGGGGCTCCGTGGCCTGTGGTTGAATGGACAACGTTTCTGTCTAGTAGCCAGCAACAAATATTCAGTTTGTGGGCATTTAAACATTTTTTGGGCACAGTTGAGTAGCATAAAATGCTGATATGGAAATAATTACAGTCACGCAGATCTTTAGAAATTGTAGGATCAATTGTAAATTGGATCTCGTGAAAAGCGTTGTTGACCCCCTGCTATAATGTATATGAAGTCACCCTTGTGGAGCGGTTCATATAGTGTACTATGACAGTGTCATTGTCTCATGTGCTTCCCACCAAAATTGTTGCTTTGCATCCAGAGATGTTCCTTATGATGTCTGCACCCAGCTCATTATGTATCTGCCTGTCTGCATTATTCACCAGGGAAAGGAAACATTCTGTGAATACTGAAGCATTGCATCAACAAGGTGGCTCTGATAATATTGAAACATTGTATAAATGAACAAGGCGGCTTGGAGAAACTGAAACATTTAGTATCAACAAGACAACTCTGAGAATATTCATATTGCAACATAGTAGCCAACGTGGAGGCAGCAGGGCCAGCTTGTCTGTCTGATATTATTGTGTTGCCTTCGCAGCATCTGGGTGCTCATTATATACTAAAACCAGCCCTACATCCACACTACAGCTAAATAACTTAGCAATATTTAATGATGTTATGCCAGCAATATTGATCTGTTCATCTTTTAATTCAGGAAGATGGACAAGCAACACTGATGGAGTGAGAGGTGGAAATGCATTATACCAGAGGTAGGTAGGCTACAGGTAGGGATTAGGATGCAGACAGAGCAACACTGATGGAGTGTGAGGTGGAAATGCATTATACCAGAGGTAGGTAGACTACAGGTAGGGATTAGGATGCAGACAGAGCAACACTGATGGAGTGAGAGGTGGAAATGCATTATACCAGAGGTAGGTAGACTACAGGTAGGGATTAGGATGCAGACAGAGCAACACTGATGGAGTGTGAGGTGGAAATGCATTATACCAGAGGTAGGTAGACTACAGGTAGGGATTAGGATGCAGACAGAGCAACACTGATGGAGTGTGAGGTGGAAATGCATTATACCAGAGGTAGGTAGACTACAGGTAGGGATTAGGATGCAGACAGAGAAACACTGATGGAGTGAGAGGTGGAAATGCATTATACCAGAGGTAGGTAGACTACAGGTAGGGATTAGGATGCAGACAGAGCAACACTGATGGAGTGAGAGGTGGAAATGCATTATACCAGAGGTAGGTAGACTACAGGTAGGGATTAGGATGCCGACAGAGGATGATGATGTTGGCCTATTTTTTATTTAACTAGGCAAGTCAGTTAAGAACAAATTCTTATTTCCAATGACGGCCTGGTTCAGGGGCAGAACAGATTTTTACCTTGTCCTTGTCAGCCCGGGGATTCAATCTAGAAACCTTTCAGGTACAGGCCCAACGCTTTAACCACTAGGCTACCTGCCGCCCCTATAAGCAAGAAGGTTATTTTTGGCTGACTACAGAAGGCTATATCAGACCGCTGATACAGTACTGCACTACTAGGGTGAAAAAAAAAAATCCCAAAAGTTTACAAAAATATTACAATTACATTTTTGTATTTTTCTGGGGTCGCTGCAGCACCCTCATCACACCTACTTCCCTCGGCGATACTCTGTCCCCTCCCCTCTCTCCCCTCTGCCCTCCCCTCTCTCTCCACTACTGTCTCCTCTGCCCTCCCCACCCCCTCCTTCCTCTCTCTCTCGTTCTCTCTCTCTTCCTGACATGTAGCATCAGGCCTGTTGATCTTGACTCAGGTCACAGACCTCTGGCATCTACACTCCCCCCTTCTCCTGCTCTAACATCAGACCAATATTAAATAGATACATAAAATATACTCTCATTCATTTACATAGAGACAGATACAATCAATCATTGACACACTGAATATACAACAGTCAGATGCATGACACCATCACAACTTAACTGACATTAGTGCCCAGGTGGACAGTTAGGCTACAGTAAAGTACATTTACAGGTGATCACATCATTGTCCTGCTTTGAGACACATTTCTACTGTCTGCTTCCAGTTGTATGTTCTTTTACTAGCCCTGAAATGTATAATATATCTTACAATATCAAAACATATCTCAGTAACTGTCACAAGTGTATAACAGCATCCTACCTGTGTTCCAGAAGAGGATCAACAACATCATCACTGCAGGTATCATATCTGTCTCTAACTGGGGCTCCACTGAGCTATACAGTCTACTGTCGTAGAGAGGACTGAAGAATGGAAAATACTGCTAGGCAAAATGACTTCTCTCTCATTACTTCCTTATTTCAGTGGTGTGAAAAACTTTTCTTAGATCAGTGGTTGAGCTCAGCTAAATAGAGCAAACTGATCTGTTCTGAAAAACCCCACAGGAAACTGCTGACAGAGCAGCAAAGTTTCACATACAGTTGAAGTTGGAAGTTTACATACACTTAGGTTGGAGTCATTAAAACTCATTTTTCAACCACTCCACAAATTTCTTGTTAACAAACTATAGTTTGGCAAGTCAGTTAGGACATCTACTTTGTGCATGACACAGATCATTTCCCCAACAATTGTTTACGGATTATTTAACTTATAATTAACTGTATCACAATTCCAGTGGGTCAGAAGTTTACATACACTAAGTTGACTGCGCCTTTAAACAGCTTGGAAAATTCCAGAAAATGATGTCATGGCTTTAGAAGCTTCTGATATGCTAATTGACATCATTTGAGTCAATTGGAGGTGTACCTGTGGATGTATTTCAAGGCCTACCTTCAAACTCAGTGCTTCTTTGCTTGACATCATGGGAAAATCTAAAGAAATCAGCCAAGTCCTCAGAAAATAAATTCTAGACCTCCACAAGTCTGGTTCATCCTTGGGAGCAATTTAAAAATGCCTGAAGGTACCACGTTCATCTGTACAAACAATAGTACGTAAGTATAAACACCATGGGACCACGCAGCCGTCATACTGCTCAGGAAGGAGACGCGTTCTGTCTCCTAGAGATGAACGTACTTTGGTGTGAAAAGTGCAAATCAATCCCAGAACAGCAGCAAATGAACTTGTGAAGATGCTGGAGGAAACAGGTACAAAAAATATCTATATCTACAGTAAAAATGAGTCCTATATCGACATAACCTGAAAGGCCGCTCAGCAAGGAAGAAGCCACTGCTCCAAAACCGCCATTAAAAAGCCAGACTATGGTTTGCAACTGCACATGGGGACAAAGATTGTACTTTTTGGAGAAATGTCCTCTGGTCTGATGAAACAAAAATAGAACTGTTTGGCCATAATGACCATCGTGATGTTTGGAGGAAAAAGGGGAGGCTTGCAATTCAAAGAACACCATCCCAACCGTGAAGCCCGGGGGTGGCAGCATCATGTTGTGGGGGGGCTTTGCTGCAGGAGGGACTGTTGCACTTCACAAAATAGATGGCATAATGAGGATGGAAAATTATGTGGATATATTGAAGTAACATCTCAAGGCATTAGTCAGGAAGTTAAAGCTTGGTTGCAAATGGGTCTTCCAAATGGACAATGACCCAAGCATACTTCCAAAGTTGTGGCAAAATGGCTTAAGGACAACAAAGTCAAGGTATTGGAGTGGCCATCACAAAGCCCTGACCTCAATCCTATAGAACATTTGTGGACAGAAGTGGAAAAAGCGAGTGCGAGCAAGGAGGCCTACAAACCTGACTCAGTTACACCAGCTCTGTCAGGAGGAATGGGCCAAAATTCACCCAACTTATTGAAGGAAGCTTGTGGAAAGCTACCTGAAACATTTGACCCAAGTTAAACAATTTAAAGGCAATGCTACCAAATACTAATTGAATGTATGTAAACTTCTGACCCACTGGGAATGTGATGAAATAAATAAAAGCTGAAATAAATCACTCTCTCATATTATTCTGACATTTCAAATTCTTAAAATAAAGTGGTTATATGTCAGGAATTGTGTAAAACAGAGTTTAAATGTATTTGGATAAGGTGTATGTAAAATTCCGACTTCAACTTTAGTGTGTGTTATAATATCACCTCTAACTTTCTACTGCTTGAGTTCACCTCTTATAGAATATTGGCTAAATGTTCCAGAACCTAAATATAAACAGTACCAGCACCCAAAATGAGTTCTGATGAGGTCTCATGTTAGAGCAGGAGAAGGGGGGATGTGGTGTAGAAGCTAGAGGTCTGTTACCCAAGTCAACTCAACAGGTCTGATGGTTTAATGTCAGGGTCAGGATGGACTGGGACAAGAGAGGAAAAGGTTACTGGTTATGATGACATCATAACTGCTCCAATATCCAAGAGAGGAAAAGACATGGAGGGGGGTCATGAATACATATTAGACATGGGGGGGTCATGAATACACATTAGACATGGGGGGGTCATGAATACATTACATGGGGGGTCATGAATACATATTAGACATGGGGGGGTCATGAATACACATTAGACATGGGGGGGTCATGAATACACATTAGACATGGGGGGGTCATGAATACACATTAGACATGGGGGGGTCATGAATACACATTAGACATGGGGGGGTCATGAATACACATTAGACATGGGGGGGTCATGAATACACATTAGACATGGGGGGAGGCATGAATACACATTAGACATGGGGGGGTCATGAATACACATTAGACATGGGGGGGTCATGAATACATATTAGACATGGGGGGGTCATGAATACATATTAGACATGGGGGGGTCATGAATACACATTAGACATGGGGGGAGGCATGAATACACATTAGACATGGGGGGTCATGAATACATATTAGACATGGGGGGGTCATGAATACACATTAGACATGGGGGGGTCATGAATACACATTAAACATGGGGGGGTCATGAATACACATTAGACATGGGGGGGGTCATGAATACATATTAGACATGGGGGGGGTCATGAATACATATTAGACATGGGGGGGGTCATGAATACATAATTAGACATGGGGGGGTCATGAATACATATTAGACATGGGGGGGTCATGAATACATATTAGACATGGGGGGGGTCATGAATACATATTAGACATGGGGGGGGTCATGAATACATATTAGACATGGGGGGGTCATGAATACATATTAGACATGGGGGGTCATGAATACACATTAGACATGGGGGGGTCATGAATACACATTAGACATGGGGGGAGGCATGAATACACATTAGACATGGGGGGGTCATGAATACACATTAGAAATGGGGGGGTCATGAATACACATTAGACATGGGGGGAGGCATGAATACACATTAGACATGGGGGGGGTCATGAATACACATTAGACATGGGGGGGTCATGAATACACATTAGACATGGGGGGGTCATGAATACACATTAGACATGGGGGGGTCATGAATACACATTAGACATGGGGGGGTCATGAATACACATTAGACAGGAAAATAACAATATTGAGGCTTTATACAGGGGTACCAGTACAGAGTCAATGTGGAGGCTATATACAGGGGGTACCGGTACAGAGTCAATGTGGAGGCTATATACAGGAGGTACCTGTACAGAGTCAATGTGCGGGGGCACCGGTTAGTTGAGGTAATTGAGGTAATATGTACATGTAGGTAGAGTTAAAGTGACTATGCATAGATAATAAACAGAGAGTAGCAGCAGCGTAAAAGAGGGGTCTCGGTAGCCCTTTGATTAGCTGTTCAGGAGTCAGTGACTACGACTAAACCATCACAATACAGTAACTACGACTAAACAATCACAATACAGTAACTACGACTAAACCATCACAATACAGTAACTAAACAATCACAATACAGTAACTACGACTAAACCATCACAATACAGTAACTAAACAATCACAATACAGTAACTACGACTTAACCATCACAATACAGTAACTATTACTAAACAATCACAATACAGTAACTAAACAATCACAATACAGTAACTATGACTAAACCATCACAATACAGTAACTATTACTAAACCATCACAATACAGTAACTATTACTAAACAATCACAATACAGTAACTAAACAATCACAATACACTAACTAAACCATCACAATACAGTAACTAAACCATCACAATACAGTAACTAAACAATCACAATACAGTAACTAAACAATCACAATACAGTAACTACGACTAAACCATCACAATACAGTAACTATTACTAAACAATCACAATACAGTAACTAAACAATCACAATACAGTAACTATGACTAAACCATCACAATACAGTAACTATTACTAAACAATCACAATACAGTAACTAAACAATCACAATACAGTAACTACAACTAAACCATCACAATACAGTAACTACGACTAAACCATCACAATACAGTAACTATGACTAAACCATCACAATACAGTAACTATTACTAAACAATCACAATACAGTAACTATTACTAAACAATCACAATACAGTAACTAAACCATCACAATACAGTAACTACTGGTCACTATTATGTAATATATTCTAATATGAATTCATTCTAGAATTGTGTCTGTTATTAATGATAAACCTTTAAACTCCACTCTTCCTCCCATCTCTCTATTTTTCAGCTCCAGATGACAAAACCTACACAGTCCAGGGGTTGCAGGTCTGCTGACTTCCTTCTGGTCACACTTTGTATTCAGAGAAATATCCAATAAACCAAAGACATTGCTTTAACTGTGAATGTACTTTATTGCAGATATTTTCCTCAAATAAAATAAACAAGTTATTACAATTTATTTACATTGGGTCTAATGTGTGTGTGAGAGGGAGGCATGTGAAGGGTTAAAGTTGATTTTGGGGGTCTTCTAAAGACCCCCACCACTGATTATGTTGTTATTAATTTGCTGACGTGCCATTGTACTTATACTCACTGTATAGCTGAATATTGAGGCCTCTCTGTGTGTAGCTCTCTGCCAAAACCCGCAGCCCTGCGTCTGTGAGAAGAGGTGAGAAAAGGGACTGTGGATGACAGAGAGACACAGAGAGACACAGAGAGACACAGAGAGACACAGAGAGACACAGAGAGACACAGAGAGACACAGAGAGACACAGAGAGACACAGAGAGACACAGAGAGACACAGAGAGACACAGAGAGACACAGAGAGACACAGAGACAGCTTCTGTTTTTCTCTGAAACAAGGGCAGATTTACATACTGCTGAGACCGGTTCTCAGAAACCTTGTGTTAAGAATAACTTGTTCTTTTAGCTGCACATACAGGGTTTGACGCCATAAGGTGTGATCTATATAAGATCCTGTCTTTCTTTTGTTCGGGGCAGAACTCAGGAGAGACATCAGTTGTATGTTGATCTTTGACTTCTGTCTACGGCTGTATTCTAATTATAATATCTTCATTTTATATATTCACATTTTAAGTATTCCTTATTTGTAAATAACGGAGCCCAGAAAAGTGGAACCAACACATGTTTTCAACTCAGAAAAAAGCACACAGAATTTCCTCAAACTGTAAACATTAAGCCATAGTCTTTTACAATATTATCAATCACCCTTTGATTTGATAGATATGGACAGTAATTATGTAGATATTGAGAATGGATATGAAGGAGTAGATCTCTCCAATCCTCAAATAAAATGCAGCAAACATGAAATAAACAAGTAATTACAATGTATTTACATTGTGGATAATGTGTGTGTGTTTTATTTTTCCTTGTCAGCCACCCATCTCTGCTTTGTCAGTCTTGATAGGCCCAGTGTCTTCTGGGTGAGGCTGTCAGGCAGATCTGAAAGAGAGACACACAAAGTGACAGTAAGTATACAGGTGAACAACATGTGTGTGTACATCTGTTGGTGTGACTGAGCATATGCAATCGAATTCTGAATTACCTGTAACCATCTGGGTCTCCTCAACAGTTTCTCCCTTCACGGCCAGTGTAGTAGGAACTGGTGCAGCCGGTAAATGAAAGACCACAGCAGAGGACTGCTGAGACTGCAGCTGAACTGCTGGGGCTGGCAGATCTAAAAGAGAGAGGCACAATATTCTGAACTGACAATAATCATAAACTAAACATACTGAATGAGTGTAAGGCCTAGATCCAATCAGATCAAGTGTTAACCGGTGATATCTGACACCACATAGCTGATGTTTTGGCCGTGTCAGAGGTGAATAACAACGACGCTAGTTAACTGCACCCCATATCAACCAACTACTATCTGGTCACAAGGCTACGTTGTTATCATTTAGTAATGTTGTACTGTAGTCTACTGCACCATATCAACCAACTACTATCTGGTCACAAGGCTACGTTGTTATCATTTAGTAATGTTGTACTGTAGTCTACTGCACCATATCAACCAACTACTATCTGGTCACAAGGCTACGTTGTTATCATTTAGTAATGTTGTACTGTAACCTACTGCACCATATCAACCAACTACTAGCTGGTCACAAGGCTACGTTGTTATCATTTAGTAATGTTGTACTGTAACCTACTGCACCATATCAACCAACTACTATCTGGTCACAAGGCTACGTTGTTATCATTTAGTAATGTTGTACTGTAACCTACTGCACCATATCAACCAACTACTAGCTGGTCACAAGGCTACGTTGTTATCATTTAGTAATGTTGTACTGTAGTCTACTGCACCATATCAACCAACTACTATCTGGTCACAAGGCTACGTTGTTATCATTTAGTAATGTTGTACTGTAACCTACTGCACCATATCAACCAACTACTATCTGGTCACAAGGCTACGTTGTTATCATTTAGTAATGTTGTACTGTAACCTACTCCACCATATCAACCAACTACTATCTGGTCACAAGGCTACGTTGTTATCATTTAGTAATGTTGTACTGTAACCTACTGCACCATATCAACCAACTACTATCTGGTCACAAGGCTACGTTGTTATCATTTAGTAATGTTGTACTGTAGTCTACTGCACCATATCAACCAACTACTAGCTGGTCACAAGGCTACGTTGTTATCATTTAGTAATGTTGTACTGTAGTCTACTGCACCATATCAACCAACTACTATCTGGTCACAAGGCTACGTTGTTATCATTTAGTAATGTTGTACTGTAACCTACTGCACCATATCAACCAACTACTAGCTGGTCACAAGGCTACGTTGTTATCATTTAGTAATGTTGTACTGTAGTCTACTGCACCATATCAACCAACTACTATCTGGTCACAAGGCTACGTTGTTATCATTTAGTAATGTTGTACTGTAACCTACTGCACCATATCAACCAACTACTATCTGGTCACAAGGCTACGTTGTTATCATTTAGTAATGTTGTACTGTAGTCTACTGCACCATATCAACCAACTACTATCTGGTCACAAGGCTACGTTGTTATCATTTAGTAATGTTGTACTGTAACCTACTGCACCATATCAACCAACTACTATCTGGTCACAAGGCTACGTTGTTATCATTTAGTAATGTTGTACTGTAACCTACTGCACCATATCAACCAACTACTATCTGGTCACAAGGCTACATTGTTATCATTTAGTAATGTTGTACTGTAGTCTACTGCACCATATCAACCAACTTGCCAACTAGTAGAGACAAGGCTATATGTTGTCATTCAGTAATACTGTAACGTTACTGTACATCACATTATTATCCACCTAGGTAGCTAGTGATAGCTTAGCTAGCCCCAAAGAAACAACCAATGAGCCAACAGGCTTTCAACAAAATATCTATCTAGCTTGTATGACTGCATGTAAAACAACTTTACAGATGATTACGAAGTTTGAAAGCAAAGTTGACTTACCAGTATGCTGCTCTCTCGGGAACTAGAGTGAGGCATCCAGATATGAGGTTAGCTAGCGCCGTTAGCATTAGCTAGCTAGCAGCGCCAGCATGTTAGTTAAGAAAGTATCTATCCAGCAACAATGTCGAGGTCAAAAACGAAATGAACTATGTTAAGCCGCGCTGACTTTGTAAGATAAGTCAACTCGTACTGAAATAATTAACAGGCTGAACGTACATATCTGTGACTAACATAATGTAAACATAATGTCTGACCAATCGGAATCCAGGTTTCAAGATTGTTTTGGTCATGCGGACTGGGAAATTTTCTGTGAAGCCTCAGACAATAACATTGATTTATACGCTGACTCGGTGAGTGAGTTTATTAGAAAGTGCATTGGAGATGTTGTACCCACTGTGACTATTAAAACCTACCCTAACCAGAAACCATTTGTGCAAAACTGAAAGCGCGAACCACCATATTCAACCATGGAAAGAGGTTGGGGAATATGGATTAATATAAACCGTGTAGTTATTCCCTCCGCAAGGCAATCAAACAAGCGAAATGTCGGTATAGGGACAAAATGAAGTCGCAATTCAACGGCCCAGACACGAGACGTATGTGTCGCCCCAACAGGAACAGAAAGTCCAGGACCCAGTTTCACAGGGAGGGGTTGAGACCCAGGGCCTTAAGCTTAATGATGAGCTTGGAGGGTACTATAGTGTTGAATGCTGAGCTGTAGTCAATGAACAGCATTCTTACATAGGTATTCCTCTTTTCCAGATGGGATAGGGCAGTGTGCAGTGTGATGGCGATTGCATCGTCTGTGGACCTGTTGGGGCGAAATGTTGGTGTTACTACCATGCTGTGTTGTCATGTGTTGCTGCCTTGCTATGTTGTTGTCTTATGTCTCTCTTTATGTAGTGTTGTGTTGTCTCACTTGTCGTGATGTGTGTTTTGTCCTATATTTATATTTTATGATTTTATTTTTAATCCCAGCCCCCTAGAAGGCCTTTTGCCTCCTGCCAGGCCATCATTGTAAATAAGAATTTGTTCTTAACTGACTTTCCTAGTTAAATAAAGGTTAAATATAAACATGGCAATGTCCTACTGCATGTAGGTCTACTGCAGCTCTGATTGGTTCTGCAGCACCGGTCTGTGTAGAGTCGGGATGAGTCGTGTTGATGTAATAGAATCCTACTCCGATGTGTTCTGTCTACAACATCTCTTACATAGTTGCTTTAGTTTCGGTATGTTGCAGTGAAAGTGGATAATATTCCATTGATCACATTTACCACAGTAAAGGGACACGTTGATGGTGTTAACAGGGAAAACTCTAGAACAGTGGTCACCAACCTTTGAGTCAAAATGCAAGCCGAGATCTACCAATCAGCTTTTCTTTTTAACATGACTTGAAAAACGTAACATTAACCAATTAAAAACAGTACTGTAGCAGTGAGTTTTGTGCAGTAAGCTACAGGCCCAATACATTATCACCGTCTGACGGAGAAGTCAGTCACTGGCCTCGGACAGCATTTAGTAAACTAACACACCTCCTCCCTGCTCCGTTTTCAGCTCCGTTAGCAATGTGTCGACACAGTTCATTTAGCATCTCAGTTCATACAATACACACATTATTATTACCTTCCTTCAGTAACAATATGGTATAAGGAACAGGCAGACAAGCGTTCATGTTTGATTCATGTGATGTTTATTGTACTGATCAATGTTTTGGAGTAGCGCTGTTTGATTATTTCTGTTCCTCTCCGTCTCTGTAACTTTCGGGTTTGCTGGAATAAGGACGCGAGCTTCTTCTTCTATGGTATAATTACGTTCACAACAATTATATGTGCATTCCGCCACCTACTGTTCAGGTGGATAATACGTCTCCAAAAAGGATAAACATTTAATCAAATAAATACAATAAATTCAATACAAACTATAAGTAACGAAATGTTAATTAAAGTAAATCAGCCTGCTTTTCTATTTTAATCAGGTCCCTACACAGGCTCAGAGGGATCCTGTGATGGAGGGACATTTCCTGGTGACAGTCGTCCTTGAAGTGCTTCTGACATAAGTCTTGGAGGCCCAAAAACTTCTCGGCTGCAGTTATAATAATGTGCAGTACAATGAATAACTGTGGCTGTAAATGCTACAAAATCCACCTTCTCCACAATAAGTGTATCCAGATCACTTGATTGACGTATAACATTTACAACTGGTTGTGGTACATCCACCTCCATATCTTCTTCAGAACTGTGGCCTCTTTTACATTTACATTTACATTTACATTTAAGTCATTTAGCAGACGCTCTTATCCAGAGCGACTTACAAATTGGTGGATTCACCTTATGATATCCAGTGGAACAGCCACTTTACAATAGTACATCTTCCCTTCAACTCTATTCACCACCTCCACATAGGAGACTTGCTGTACAGCCCTGATCCTTGACTCCTCAACCTCTTTCACCCTAACAGGGCATTCTGGGAATTCAGAAATATGATCCCAACCACAGTTACAACATTTTACATTCACAGACTCTTCTAGAACATATTCCGTCAATCTGAAAACACTTATATATCCCAACTTTACATAGGGTGGTAAATACTAAGCAAACACCAATAATACAGACAAACTCTGCTCCTTTCCCCCCATTCTCCATAGGGTCAATATTACAGATGAACAGCTATATTCTCCATAGGGTCAATATTACAGATAAACAGCTATATTCTCCATAGGGTCAATAATACAGATAAACAGCTACATTCTCCATAGGGTCAATATTACAGATAAACAGCTACATTCTCCATAGGGGTCAATAATACAGATAAACAGCTACATTCTCCATAGGGGTCAATAACACAGATAAACAGCTACATTCTCCATAGGGTCAATAATACAGATAAACAGCTACATTCTCCATAGGGGTCAATAATACAGATAAACAGCTACATTCTCCATAGGGGTCAATAATACAGATAAACAGCTACATTCTCCATAGGGGTCAATAATACAGATAAACAGCTACATTCTCCATAGGGGTCAATAATACAGATAAACAGCTACATTCTCCATAGGGGTCAATAATACAGATAAACAGCTACATTCTCCATAGGGTCAATAATACAGATAAACTCTGCTCCTTTTCCCCATTATCCATACGGGTCAAGAGATGTGCATTAATAACCTCTTGAGCATATCATCCCGTTAGCGGGATCATTTTCCAGCGAAAACTCCTAGCGACATTAGCATAACGAAATTCAATATTTTTTTTTTTCAAATATAGGACTGTCTCATACTGTTTTATAGATACACCTCTCTTGAATCGACCCTCGTTGTCCGATTTCAAAAAGGTTTTACAGGAAAAGCACAATATTAGATTATGTTAGAGGAGTACATGGTAAAAGTAGCATCATATGAATTTTCCGACCAAGCACACGCATCACATATAACCAAAAAACAGCTAAATGCAGCACTAACCTTTTACAAACTTCATCAGATGACACACCTAGGACATCATGTTACACACAGCATGCAATCTTTTGTTCAATAAAGGTCATATTTCTATATAAAAACAGCATTTTACATCGGCACCTGACGTTGACTAACTATTTTCCCATAAAATGCGTCCCGGGAAACAGTGCTACAATTTTATAAATTACTATTCGAAAACGATTTTTTTTTTTTATATTGTCAATCTAAGATTTATAGATGAATATCTCTTGAAAACACCCGTCATAACAGATTTTAAATTAACTTTACAGAGTAATCACACTTTGAGATAAAAGGGGATGCGATACCCAGAAAATGAGCTAGAAAGCCTAGCTCGTCGCCATCTTGGAAAAATCGCACATCACATCTGATCTTGTATAATATTGCCAATAATCCCTCACCTTTAGTTGTCTTCATCAGAAAGCACTTCCCGGGATCCCAGGTCCACGACAAATGTATTTTCGGTCGAAAAAGTCCATCTTTTATGTTCCATTAGCTTGCTGTTGTTAGCGCGTCCTAAGGCTGTAATCAAATGTTGATACGGGCGCGGGACCTGCCTAACGAAAAATGACTTTTTTGACTGCTGTAGGTTCGTTCAAACATGTCAAACGTTGTATAACATTAATCTTCAGGGCCTGTTTCAACAAGAGAGCCAATCAGATTCGAGTGGGACGATTTCATTGTGTTTCAAAAGGTTTCCAAAGGTGGGGGCAGACACGGCCGCCGACGTCACAATGCTGATGGCCCTACTACTGTGACCAATTGCCACATCGTCTCCTTCACTGAGTTTCGACCGCAGAAGCCTCAAAACACTTTGTAAAGACTGGGGACATCTAGTGGAAGCACTGGAAAGTGCTCAATTATCATTTTTTCACGTTGTAAATTATAGGGAAGGCTGTGAAGTCGAGTCCACAATTCAGAATCCCACTTCCTGGTTCAATCGGTCTCGGGGTTTTGACTGCCATACGAGTTCTGTTATACTCACAGACACCATTCAAACAGTTTCAGAAACTTTAGGGTGTTTTCTATCCATATAAAATAAGTATATGCATGTCCTAGCTTCTGAGTTTGATTAGTAGGCCGTTGAAAATGGGAACGAATTTTTTCCAAAATGCGCTGTGGCGCCCCCATTGGTAGGGTACTCGCAAGAGGTTTTAACTACTCCTGGAATTTTATGTCTAAGATATTGATCATCAATGTCCAATGGGACGCCAGAGAAACACCTTTTACTGGTGGCTGCTCCGAATATCAAACTGTTCACTTCATGTGTCGATAAATTCACGAGCCACAATGCATGTTCCCTTTGGCTTTTTATATACACACCATATCAACACCATACCACTCCTGGTTACTATGACTACACCATATCAACACCATACAACTCCTGGTTACTTTGACTACACCATATCAACACCAAACCATTCCTGGTTACTATGACTACACCATATCAACACCATACCACTCCTGGTTACTATGACTACACCATATCAACACCATACCACTCCTGGTTACTATGACTACACCATATCAACACCATACCACTCCTGGTTACTATGACTACACCATATCAACACCATACCACTCCTGGTTACTATGACTACACAATATCAACACCATACCACTCCTGGTTACTATGACTACATCATATCAACACCATACCACTCCTGGTTACTATGACTACACCATATCAACACCATACCACTCCTGGTTACTATGACTACACAATATTAACACCATACCACTCCTGGTTACTATGACTGCATCCACAATTCCCAACACCTTCTTCACCATCCTCCTGACTTCAACAGGGTTTCCCAACTAAACATCCATATCCAACGAAGAACGTTCTCCAACAAGCAACGATTCATCAGACTCATTTTACACAACATGTTAGTCCTTTTTGTTCCATTCATGGACTTCACTGTTGTCCACTCATCTTTCTCGCTAACTGTACTCGACGCGCTTTCAACTTCAAACGACATTTCTGCTTCTGTCATCACACGGTCCTCCTCTCCCTTTTCCACACCAAGGACCAGAGCTACCACAGTCAGGCTGGCTTTGTAGTGCCTGTCCAGAATTGCGCGTTCATGTGAATGGCTGTATTGGAAGACACCATGTTAGTAGTGATGGGTTTATACAAATGTTTTATATTGTGCTATATAGTATTATGATAAACTGATTGCAAAGGTTCTATTAAGATAATTCATGATATGTTTAGCTGAGTGGAAAATGTAGTCTTTCATGTTTGTAATGGCTTAATTCATGAGTTTTGTATGTTCTGTTGGGAGCGGGCTTCCCCTACAAAAGGGAAAGGGGGATACCTAGTCAGTACAACTGAATGCATTCAACTGAAATGTGTCTTCTGCATTTAATCCAACCCCTCTGAATCAGAGAGGTGCGGAGCCCCTTCGGCGCCCGGGGAACAGTGGGGAGCCTCTCAGTTCAAGGGGGAACCTTTTTCATTGAGCTGTTGATGGGGAAGCACTGTTTAGCTGTCCCCATAATGTATACTTTAGTGGCAGTACAGTTTTCTTTCTGAATCACTATGTAAATAAACATCCTGCAGCGAAGTGTGTTTGAGGCTCCACCATAGTTTTATTAGGCAGTTTCAGTTTAATACAGGCTGAAGTTTCAGTAAAGGTTGTCCAGTTTAGCCTTCTGACCTACTCTACACCACACACCACATATTAGCTTAGCTTGAATTACTCTGCCAATACATTGTTCAGGACATATTTTAAAGTTGAGGTAGGCTATATGATTACACCGGTAATAGTTGTATTACTTGTGAGGCACAGCTGAGGGAGCATACATTTAAATAATTAGCTTTTTATTTTACAGGGCTGATGGTGCCTGCATCTGATGGCAGCAATGTCCACATGGCAGTAGACCTACTCCTGAATGTCCACATGGCAGTAGACCTACTCCTGAATGTCCACATGGCAGTAGACCTACTCCTGAATGTCCACATGGCAGTAGACCTACTCCTGAATGTCCACATGGCAGTAGACCTACTCCTGAATGTCCACATGGCAGTAGACCTACTCCTGAATGTCCACATGGCAGTAGACCTACTCCTGAATGTCCACATGGCAGTAGACCTACTCCTGAATGTTCACATGGCAGTAGACCTACTCCTGAATGTCCACATGGCAGTAGACCTACTCCTGAATGTCCACATGGCAGTAGACCTACTCCTGAATGTTCCAACAAGCAGTTTGGGGGAAAACAGTGTACTAAAATGCACAGGGCACATGGAAGAGGTTTCATGGACAGACATGGAAATATCAGTTAGAAAGAGGAGGGTTTAAAGATACAACTACTATCATGTGTTGATAATATGATTATTTAGGATAATGTCTTTGACTGACAGATAATGTAATATTTTTTAAAGAAAACCAATGGAACAGGAGATCTCATATTTATAAAATAATTACCTCAACGTTTCTATGGTGGGATTTTGTCAACAGGCTACTTTGAAGCAAGGTAAGACATGCCTCATAATACAGTATGAAGTAAAACGTCCAGGTTTCAAAGCATTAAGGAACAGAAACAATATAGAGATGGTAATGACAGACCTGTCTTCTGGTAGCTGGAAAGGCTTTCTCTAAAACCTGCTCTATTCAATGTTAAACAGCTACAAAGTAGTCTATACCTACCTGTCAGAATGATATCATGATTATTTGCATCAATCCAGTGGCCATTTCTTCTGCAAACTCCAGTCCACCCTGCTAATCAACCAACAGTGTTTGGTGCCTGTATACTTGAATTAAAGGGGAACTACTCTCAAAAATAATAAAAAATTAACGTTTCTTATATTCTTCCCAGACCTCAAATGTGGTCTCCTGATGTGGTTTAAGCATTGTTATGGACAGAACATACAATTGTATTGTTTATCTGTTTACATTATTACTTTTTTTAAAGATTTGAAACCTGTGAATTTCTGACTCAGTTTCTCGGTTTCAATAAAAAGTATACTATTATCCTACTGAACAGTACAGCTTGGGTTGGTCTACTATTATCCTACTGACCAGTACAGCTTGGGTTGGTCTACTATTATCCTACTGACCAGTACAGCTTGGGTTGGTCTACTATTATCCTACTGACCAGTACAGCTTGGGTTGGTCTACTATTATCCTACTGAACAGTACAGCTTGGGTTGGTCTACTATTATCCTACTGAACAGTACAGCTTGGGTTGGTCTACTATTATCCTACTGAACAGTACAGCTTGGGTTGGTCTACTATTATCCTACTGAACAGTACAGCTTGGGTTGGTCTACTATTATCCTACTGAACAGTACAGCTTGGGTTGGTCTACTATTATCCTACTGAACAGTACAGCTTGGGTTGGTCTACTATTATCCTACTGAACAGTACAGCTTGGGTTGGTCTACTATTATCCTACTGACCAGTACAGCTTGGTTTGGTCTACTATTATCCTACTGAACAGTACAGCTTGGGTTGGTCTACTATTATCCTACTGAACAGTACAGCTTGGGTTGGTCTACTATTATCCTACTGAACAGTACAGCTTGGGTTGGTCTACTATTATCCTACTGAACAGTACAGCTTGGGTTGATCTACTATTATCCTACTGAACAGTACAGCTTGGGTTGGTCTAGTATTATCCTACTGACCAGTACAGCTTGGGTTGGTCTACTATTATCCTACTGAACAGTACAGCTTGGGTTGGTCTACTATTATCCTACTGAACAGTACAGCTTGGGTTGGTCTACTATTATCCTACTGAACAGTACAGCTTGGGTTGGTCTACTATTATCCTACTGAACAGTACAGCTTGGGTTGGTCTACTATTATCCTACTGACCAGTACAGCTTGGGTTGATCTACTATTATCCTACTGACCAGTACAGCTTGGGTTGATCTACTATTATCCTACTGAACAGTACAGCTTGGGTTGGCCTGACTGTGAAAGACCAATATGAACAGTACAGCTTGAGTTGGTCTGACTGTTAAAGATCAATATGGGATTTATAATTTTAGGTCATTCAGAGTGTATGTCACTGTGTCTCATGCTGTTCACACAGGGGGCCTTTCCTTCACTGGGCCGTTTGGAAAATGTTTTACTAAATTAGAGTACTGTATACCCACTTCTCCAGGCACCACTACACCACTGGCCGACACAACAGCTTTCAACATACCAGTATTTAGTTTGGAAACTTTCTAAAGAAATGCTGGTATAAATAATACAATATTAAAATACATCAAATTATCCATTTATTTGTTTCTAAAGTGGTTGCACTGCTGTGACAAACAGTTGTACTGCACTACAGTGCTAAAATAATCGATATTCTCAAAGTTGATCTTGTTTTTGCAGGGGGACTCTTATTTAGAAGAAAATAATCTGATGTTGTGCTGCCTGCATATTATCCTGCTGCTTGCAGAATGATAATATAGGCTTTTAACCTCGAATATGTGTACGGTGTGCTGCGAGGTACAAACTTCAGAGATCTCTACAGAGAGCCACATCAATAAGAGGTTCTTTCCACAAGGGGGCAACAAACGCCAGTTAATATTCCAGAATAGAGCACCACAGAATATATAGGCTCCCTTTGCTAAGTGGTCAATGTGGAGATCCTCTGGCCTGGGCCAGGCCTGCATCCCAAAAGTATTTACTGCTTCCTGAAGTGTGCACTCGTTCACTACTCCCCATAAAGTGTAAAAGCATTGGATTGGTGAAGGCATAGGTTAAAGCATGAGTTTCCATACTAATCAATTCCTGTCAAATCCTGTCCTTGAAGGGAAGAGAACAAGTGTACACTTTGGGAGGAAGGAGAGATTATTGGGGCACAGACCAGGTATGCAGACGTTTCCCAGCCCAGTACCACTTCAACACATACCAATCAATCAATATATCATCAAATCCTTTATGATTAGCCAATTTAACTTCAGGCGTTTCAGTGGTGGTCTGGAACAAAATCCTGCAAGGCCTGTATCTCTCCAGGGTTGGTGGGTCACTGTATCTCTCCAGGGTTGGTGGGTGACTGTATCTCTCCAGGGTTGGTGGGTGACTGCATCTCTCCAGGGTTGGTGGGTGACTGCATCTCTCCAGGGTTGGTGGGTGACTGTATCTCTCCAGGGTTGGTGGGTGACTGTATCTCTCCAGGGTTGGTGGGTGACTGTATCTCTCCAGGGTTGGTGGGTGACTGAATCTCTCCAGGGTTGGTGGGTGACTGTATCTCTCCAGGGTTGGTGGGTGACTGTATCTCTCCAGGGTTGGTGGGTGACTGTATCTCTCCAGGGTTGGTGGGTGACTGTATCTCTCCAGGGTTGGTGGGTGACTGTATCTCTCCAGGGTTGGTGGGTGACTGAATCTCTCCAGGGTTGGTGGGTGACTGTATCTCTCCAGGGTTGGTGGGTGACTGTATCTCTCCAGGGTTGGTGGGTGACTGTATCTCTCCAGGGTTGGTGGGTGACTGTATCTCTCCAGGGTTGGTGGGTGACTGTATCTCTCCAGGGTTGGTGGGTGACTGTATCTCTCCAGGGTTGGTGGGTGACTGTATCTCTCCAGGGTTGGTGGGTGACTGTATCTCTCCAGGGTTGGTGGGTGACTGTATCTCTCCAGGGTTGGTGGGTGACTGTATCTCTCCAGGGTTGGTGGGTGACTTCTGGACCCTGACCAGACATGGAGTAGTTGGCTCTGCATTTACACTCACAGCAAACCCACCTATCACCACACACACACACACACACACACACACACACACACACACACACACACACACACACACACACACACACACACACACACACACACACACACACACACACACACACACACACACCAGGACAACAATACATCATAGTCTATGGAGGATAAATAACTACACACCAGGACAACAATACATCATAGTCTATGGAGGATAAATAACTACACACCAGGACAACAATACATCATAGTCTATGGAGGATAAATAACTACACACCAGGACAACAATACATCATAGTCTATGGAGGATAAATAACTACACACCAGGACAACAATACATCATAGTCTATGTGGAGGATAAATATCTACACACCAGGACAACAATACATCATAGTCTATGGAGGATAAATAACTACACACCAGGACAACAATACATCATAGTCTATGGAGGATAAATAACTACACACCAGGACAACAATACATCATAGTCTATGGAGGATAAATAACTACACACCAGGACAACAATACATCATAGTCTATGGAGGATAAATAACTACACACCAGGACAACAATACATCATAGTCTATGGTGGATAAATAACTACACACCAGGACAACAATACATCATAGTCTATGGAGGATAAATAACTACACACCAGGACAACAATACATCATAGTCTATGGAGGATAAATAACTACACACACAGGACAACAATACATCATAGTCTATGTGGAGGATAAATAACTACACACCAGGACAACAATACATCATAGTCTATGGAGGATAAATAACTACACACCAGGACAACAATACATCATAGTCTATGTGGAGGATAAATACTACACACCAGGACAACAATACATCATAGTCTATGGAGGATAAATAACTACACACCAGGACAACAATACATCATAGTCTATGTGGATAAATAACTACACACCAGGACAACAATACATCATAGTCTATGGAGGATAAATAACTACACACCAGGACAACAATACATCATAGTCTATGGAGGATAAATAACTACACACCAGGACAACAATACATCATAGTCTATGTGGAGGATAAATAACTACACACCAGGACAACAATACATCATAGTCTATGGAGGATAAATAACTACACACCAGGACAACAATACATCATAGTCTATGTGGATAAATAACTACACCACCAGGACAACAATACATCATAGTCTATGGAGGATAAATAACTACACACCAGGACAACAATACATCATAGTCTATGTAGGATAAATAACTACACACCAGGACAACAATACATCATAGTCTATGTGAGGATAAATAACTACACACCAGGACAACAATACATCATAGTCTATGGAGGATAAATAACTACACACCAGGACAACAATACATCATAGTCTATGGAGGATAAATAACTACACACCAGGACAACAATACATCATAGTCTATGTGGAGGATAAATAACTACACACCAGGACAACAATACATCATAGTCTATGTGAGGATAAATAACTACACACCAGGACAACAATACATCATAGTCTATGGAGGATAAATAACTACACACCAGGACAACAATACATCATAGTCTATGTGGAGGATAAATAACTACACACCAGGACAACAATACATCATAGTCTATGGAGGATAAATAACTACACACCAGGACAACAATACATCATAGTCTATGGAGGATAAATAACTACACACCAGGACAACAATACATCATAGTCTATGGAGGATAAATAACTACACACCAGGACAACAATACATCATAGTCTATGGAGGATAAATAACTACACCACCAGGACAACAATACATCATAGTCTATGTGGAGGATAAATAACTACACACCAGGACAACAATACATCATAGTCTATGGAGGATAAATAACTACACACCAGGACAACAATACATCATAGTCTATGTGGATAAATAACTACACACCAGGACAACAATACATCATAGTCTATGTGGAGGATAAATAACTACACACCAGGACAACAATACATCATAGTCTATGTGGATAAATAACTACACACCAGGACAACAATACATCATAGTCTATGTGGAGGATAAATAACTACACACCAGGACAACAATACATCATAGTCTATGGAGGATAAATAACTACACACCAGGACAACAATACATCATAGTCTATGGAGGATAAATAACTACACACCAGGACAACAATACATCATAGTCTATGGAGGATAAATAACTACACACCAGGACAACAATACATCATAGTCTATGGAGGATAAATAACTACACACCAGGACAACAATACATCATAGTCTACGTGGAGGATAAATAACTACACACCAGGACAACAATACATCATAGTCTATGGAGGATAAATAACTACACACCAGGACAACAATACATCATAGTCTATGGAGGATAAATAACTACACACCAGGACAACAATACATCATAGTCTATGTGGATAAATAACTACACACCAGGACAACAATACATCATAGTCTATGTGGATAAATAACTACACACCAGGACAACAATACATCATAGTCTATGGAGGATAAATAACTACACACCAGGACAACAATACATCATAGTCTATGGAGGATAAATAACTACACACCAGGACAACAATACATCATAGTCTATGGAGGATAAATAACTACACACCAGGACAACAATACATCATAGTCTATGGAGGATAAATAACTACACACCAGGACAACAATACATCATAGTCTATGTGGAGGATAAATAACTACACACCAGGACAACAATACATCATAGTCTATGGAGGATAAATAACTACACACCAGGACAACAATACATCATAGTCTATGTGGAGGATAAATAACTACACACCAGGACAACAATACATCATAGTCTATGGAGGATAAATAACTACACACCAGGACAACAATACATCATAGTCTATGGAGGATAAATAACTACACACCAGGACAACAATACATCATAGTCTATGGAGGATAAATAACTACACACCAGGACAACAATACATCATAGTCTATGGAGGATAAATAACTACACACCAGGACAACAATACATCATAGTCTATGGAGGATAAATAACTACACACCAGGACAACAATACATCATAGTCTATGGAGGATAAATAACTACATTGATGTCTTCTCTCTCTCTGTTTGTAGTTTCTCACTGTTTGAATTAGCAGGTGATATTATTAGCCCCTCATCTGTGTGTGTGTGAGAGAGAGAGACAGACAGACAGAGCAAGAGACACAGAGAGAGACAGACAGAAGAGTCCCCTAAGCAAGCTGGACCTGGGGCTCTGTTCACAAACAGACCCCACCGAGTCCCAGGACAGCAAACATATTAGACCAAACCAAATCATGAGAAAACAAAAAGAATTAACAAAAAAACAGAGCAAACTAGAATGTTATTTAGCCCTAAACAGAGACTACACAGTGGCAGAACACCTGACCACAGTGACTGACCCAAACTTAAGGAAAGCTTTGACTACGTACAGACTCAGTGAGCATAGCTTTGCTATTGAGAAAGGCCGCCATAGGCAGACCTCAAATCAAATCAAAGTGTATTAGTTACAAGCCCCTAATCAACAATGCAGTTTAAAAAAATATGGATAAGAATAAGAAATGAAAGTAACAAGTAATTAAAGAGCAGCAGTAAAATAACAATAGCAAGACTATATACAGGTGGTACCTGTCTCTCAGGAGAAGACAGGCTATGAGCACACAGCCCACAAAATGAGGTGGAAACTGAGATGCACTTCCTAACCTCCAGCCAAATGTATGACCAGTTCATTCATACTGTATGTTGTAGTCTGTCCAAGAGGAGAATCACACAAGACTGACAGCCTGTAAGTTTATTAAAAGCATTCAGTTGATTACATGGCAGTTTAGAGAGCAACATCATAATCAATAATCTACTTCATAATCAATACCATAACATTTATAATCAATAACATCATTATCTATATACTACTAACAACATCATAACAATAATCTACATCATAATCAATAATCAATATCATAACATTTATAATCAATAACATCATTATCTATATACTACTAACAACATCATAACAATAATCTACATCATAATCAATATCATAACATTTATAATCAATAACATCATTATCTATATACTACTAACAACATAACAATAATCTACATCATAATCAATAATCAATATCATCATTATCTATATACTACTAACAACATCATAACAATAATCTACAGTATAATCAATATAACATTTATAATCAACAACATCATGACAGGTAAACATCAACAACAAAACCCTTTATTAAAACATCTTTCAAAATACAAAGAATGACCAGATGATTATAATAATACATGAACTAATAATGGAAACACTTCAAGATAAAGAATCTAAGAGACACTAAATAAGATAAAGAATCTAAGAGACACCAAATAAGATAAAGAATCTAAGAGACACTAAATGAGAAAAAGACATGAAGACAAAAGCAAAAACCAATTTATTCTGGAACACAAAACAGACGTAATTGAGCTACTCTTAAAATAATCTAAACCCCATGTTACCCCAAACCCCATGTTACCCAGAACCCCAATGTTACCCAGAACCCCAATGTTACCCAGAACCCCAATGTTACCCAGAACCCCAATGTTACCCAGAACCCCATGTTACCCAGAACCCCATGTTACCCAGAACCCCATGTTTCTCTGGTGGTAAAAACCAAACTAAAAGGAATAATGGTGGTTACAGTCACTCCTTTTAGATTTCTTCCAAGGTTCTAGAAAGATAAACTAATTCTGAACTTGTTATTAAAATTAGAACCACTTCAGGTTTGTCACCACATTTTAAACACCAGTCCACTGCTGACCATCCATTTAAAACACAAAACTGACCTAAGATCAGCATGTAGGGTCAGCTTCATTCTACTCCTACTCCGTCCCCTGGGCTGCTCTCTCCTCTCCCGGTCCAGCTTCAGCTCTGGAGCTCAGAGAGACCATCTCCATGGCATTGACATAAAGATCCATGCTGCTCACCCTGTTCACTCTCTTCTGCCTCCTGGTGGGCTAGGGAGACACAGCACCAACAGTCAGACAAATACTGGGTCTGTCTGTCTGTCTGTCTGTCTGTCTGTCTGTCTGTCTGTCTGTCTGTCTGTCTGTCTGTCTGTCTGTCATTTACTCTCTAGTATCTCCATTCTCTCTCCCTCCCTCTCCCCCTCACCCTCTCCCTCTAGTTTAAATGACTTGTAACGTCTGAGTAAATGTCTTTACCTTGTAGTACAGGTAGGAGGTGGTGTTGGCTGTCAGTAGGATCAGCAGCACTACAACGTGTCTGATGATGAAGGCTGGCAGAGGAGAGGCTGCAAACAGAAACACCTTTGATGAGGGGACTGATCATCATCAGATAGATCTGTGGGAAATCTGTCAATGACAAAGTTATAAGTCTGGTTCATGTTCAGTTACCTGTGATGGTGAGGGAGAGGAGCTCACTCTCAGAGGAGAAGTCATGAGAGAAAACATAATTGTCAGAAACACATCTGTAGTTCCCTTGGTGGGAGTCATCTGCAGCAGGGAAGAGGAAGGCAGCAGAGTGATTGACAGCTGGCTGGGTCTGGGTTCTGTTGGAGCCGGTGAACATGAGCAGGAAGGAGCCTCCTGGGTACTGTGGCTGAGTGGAGCAGGTGATGGTGAAGCTGTAGCCCCTGAACACCTCGGGCCCCTGGTGGCCCCTGGAGACCCCTCCCATTGAGTCAGTCAGGGAGATTTCAGGCTGGACTGTATCAATAAAAGAGAACAAGAAAAACCTCTTCAACTAGTTTCCTATAGATATGACAATAACATCAGCATGTAACAGTGCTAGCCACCCTCCCTCACAGGGCAACATGAGTAGTGGGCCTACAGTCACTGAGACAACATATGTTGATATCAGGCTTAAGCAGGACATCTGGAGCAAGAGGAGAGAAAAAGAAAACGTAGCTCCTCAACTACTTTCCTCATTTAGATATGACAATAACATGACATGTGACAATGGTAGTGAGTAGAGACGTTCACTGAGATAACACTCAAATACAAAAGCATTCTGGGATATTTAAGTTGTATTTGATTCCTACTTGACTGAGTGATCTATTTGTAAAGCAGACTGACAAGCTAAACAGTCATCATGAGAGGTGCAGAGGAAGTTGTATGAATGAAGGAAATCAGTTGAATATAATTATAATCCAGGAAGGAGATATAATACATGGACTAAAGTATGTGGAACTCAGCGGTTCGTTCTGTTCTGGGAGCTTGTGTTGTCTACCACTTCACGGTTGAGCTGTTGTTGCTCCTAGACTTCCAAGTTAAGTCACTGAGATCTTCAGTAAATCCAATCCAAGCTTGTGTTTTCAGCAATGGGTGTGGCTGAAATTGCAGAATCCACAAATGTCCACACACTTTTGGCCACATAGAGTATCTTATTATTACCTGAGCAGATCACTGTGAATCCAGGAAGGAGATAATATCTTCTCCAACACTCCCTCAGTGAAGACTCAGACCCAGAACAGATAATGTTATTCCCTCCAGTGGTGTTTCCAGGTAGAGCTGAAACAGTGGAGCCACAACCCAGCTGTCTACACACTACTGCAGCTACATACTCCTGGTTCAGGACAGCTCCCACAGTCCTCCACTCTCCCTGGTCGTACCGCTCCACTCCACCAGCACATCGACTGCCTCCTCCCACCAGCCTCACATCATCAGGCTCTGAGAAAAGAAAAGAGAGAGACAGTAATCTTACTATTTTCTCACTAAAACAAACCTATATTGTCTCTCATATTCTTCCCTCCAGGTGAGAAACAATGTTGATTGAGTGACAAACTGTTTCTTACCTGAGCAGGTGAGTCCAACAGCATTACCAGGTAGACAGGTGTTGTTTTCTCTGTCTGAGGTGTCACAGTCCAGGAGAAGGGACTCTTTGCCTTTACACTGGAACTCTTTATCCCAGGTCTGACCCTCACCTTCTCCATAGAGCCCCCCCTGTAGAGCTGCAGGAGCCCCACAGCCAAGCTCCCCACAGACTACCTCTGCATCCTGCCGGTCAAAGTCAGCTTCACACACTGAGGCCCAGGACTGATTGGACTTCACCTCCACTCTCCCAGAGCAGAGACCAGCTCCATCCACAAGCCGCACAGACTCTGGAGAAAAAGACTTGGTTGAACATTCAATCAGTTTTGTTGATGACACTGTCAAGGACTAAACACAAATATGTTGGATAAAAGATTGTAGTTTGCTATGTTTGATACTGTAAGAGGTAGAAATGGGTTCTTAGTCACTCAGGATAGGGTTGGGAATAATGCAGGCAGGAGACAGGAATAAGTTCACTTCACTTTATAGAAAATAAACAGCTGGACATCCATCAGGCAGCTTCACTTCAGTACCATCTGAACTACAATGATCTGCCCATGAACATCTCCCATAAACCAATATGACAAACACAAATATAATGTTTAAATACATCTGACATCTCTCCCTCTATTTAAATGAAATAAAAACACATAAAACATGATACATGGTAATATTGTATAATGTATAAATAAATCTCTCAATATGACCAGTCTCTTACCTGAACAGGTCACATGATGATAATATCCACGATTACAGAAAACAGGTCCTCCTATGATGTCACACTGTCTAATAGAAGACTCATCTCCACTACATCTCAATAGTCTGACTCCTCTTCTATGTTCAACCAGAGGTCCTCTAGATTCAGCTACAGGATTCCCACAGTCCAGCTCTCTACACACAACCTTAACATCTCTCATGCTCCACCACCACCCAGTACATAGACCCAACCACTCTCCTCTGTAGAAGACTTCCACTGTACCAGAACAGGAAGTGGTCCCATCCACCAGTCTGACTGAGAGTTCAGCTGTAAACAGCAGAGAGGAAAACACAGTGGTGAGGACAGATGATGACAGTGATTCTGTTATTCTAACAGCAGTAGTGCTTTGTGGTTGACAAGTATTAGTAGTTCCATAAAACACTACTTGTTATTGGGGTTTAGAATGGTTTGTATGGACACATGAATTTCTCCATGTGGGATAATAAAGTTGACTAATATTGAACTGCTATAATCACTGTAGATTTATACTCTACCTACCTGGTGGACTGACGCTTTGAGCCTGGAGATCTGAGGAGAAAGAGAGAGACAGAGGAGAAAGAGAGAGAAAGAGACAGAGAGATAGAGAGAAACAAAGGAGAAAGGGAGGAGTCAGAGGAAGAGAGAGACAGAGGTTAAATGAACATCAACATGACCTTTCATGATGTGATGGGGAAGACAGGCTTATCGTTGGTATGGTGCAACAACACCCATGTCTACATACACTATATATACAAAAGTATGTGGACACCCCTTCAAATTAGTGGATTCTATTTCAGCCACTCCCCTTCCTGACAGATGTATAAATCAAGCACTCAGCCATGCAATCTCCATAGACAAACATTGGCAGTAGAATGGCCTTAATGAAGAGCTCAGTGACTTTCCCCTCTCTTCTCCACTTCTTCCTCTCCCCTCCCCCTCTTCACTTCTCTCCCTCTACTTTTCTCTTCAACCCATCTCTTCTCCTCTTATCCCCCTTCTACTCTTCTCCTCTCCCCTCTCCAGTCCCTTCTTCTCCCCTCTCCTCCCCTCTCCTCTCTTCTCCACCCTCTCCATCTACTCTTCTCTTCTCCTCACCCCTCTCCTCTTCTCTCCTCTCCTCCTCTCTTCTCCTCACCCCTCTCCTCTTCTCTCCTCTCCTCCCCCTCTCCTAGTTTCTCTTCCCCCCTCTCTTCTCCTCCTCTCCATCTCTTCTCCCCTCTATAATCTTTTCACCCCTCTCTTCTCCTCCCCTCTCCTCATCTTCCAGTCACTCTTCTCCCTCTCTCCTCTCCTATTCTCCCAGTCTCTCTTCCCCCCTTCTCTTCTGCCCCTCTCCTCCCCCTCTTCACCCCCTATCCCCTTCTCCCCCTCTTCTCATCCTCTCCCTCTTTTCTCCTCTTCTCCTCCTCTTATGTCCCCTTTCCTCTTCTCTCACTCTCTTCTTCATCTCCCCCTCCCCATCTCTTCTCCCCCATCTCATCTTCTTCATCTCCCCCTCCCCATCTCTTCTCCCCCATCTCATCTTCTCCCCCATCTCATCTTCTCCCCCTCTCCTCTTCTCCCCCTCTCCTCTTCTCCCCCAGTTTCTCTTCTACCCCTCTATTCTCCTCTTCTGCCATTCTCTTCTCCTCTTACTCTTCTCACCTCAACATCGATCAAGTCCAATCAGGTCACCCAAAGAAAAGTAATCCAGAACTTTCTCTTGTAAAGAATTACAAATCTACCACTTTCATATGAACCCCTGGATACACAGCAGAACATCTACACTGAATCCATCCACCAAGCATCCTGATTTGTTTTAACCTTTAACCTTTTAGCGTCCCATCTGGCCAACATCCAGTGAAATTGCAGAGCACAAAATACAAATTACAGAAAGTCATAAACTTTCATGATGATACAAGTGTTATACATCAAAATAAAGATTAACTTCTTGTTAATCCAGCCGCTGTGTCAGATTTCAAAAAGGCTTTACGATGAAAGCACACCATGCAATTATCTGAGGACAGCGCACCGCATACAAAAGCAGTCAAACAATTTCAAGCCAAGTAGAGGAGTAACGAAAGTCAGAAATAGCGATAAAATTAATAACTTACCTTTGATGAACTTCATCTGTTGGCGTGTTTTGTTCAGTAATCCACTGGCTCAAAGGCGGTTACAACAGTAGAATACATGCTAATAGTACCGGTAAAGTTCGTGGAAACGTCAAACAATGTTTAATTAATCCTCAGGTTGTCTATTGTCTTTATAATCGATAATATTTCAACCAGACAATAGCGTATTCAATACAAAGTTAAAAGAACGGAGGGCGCACTCCCGGTCGTGCGCGCAAAAAGCTCTGGTTCATTCGACCCACCTTCATGCAATGCTCTCATTCTTCTTCATTTCTCAGAATACAAGCCTGAAACAATGTCTAAAGACTGTTGACATCTAGTGGAAGCCATAGGAACTGCAATCTGGGTCTTATCCACTTATATGGTCGATAGGCTTTCAATGGAAAAACACTCACATCAAAAGAATCCCACTTCCTGGATGGATTTTCCTCAGGTTTTCGCCTGCCATATCAGTTCTGTTATACTCACAATGTTTTAATGAACCATTTTTATGACACTAAAATAACCTTCAACTACAGTATATATGAAGGGATTATTGTCATTGTTACATTATATAGGCTACAGTAAGTTATATTCTTCCATTTTAACCTCTCTAGGATATGTGGGACGAAATCGTCCCACCTACGTAACAGCCAGTGGCGCGTTATTCAAATACCTTAGAAATGCTATTACTTCAATTTCTAAAAACATATGACTATTTTACAGCATTTTAAAGACAAGACTCTCGTTAATCTAACCACACTGTCCGATTTCAAAAAGGCTTTACAACGAAAGCAAAACAGTAGATTATGTCAGCAGAGTACCCAGCCAGAAATAATCAGACACCCATTTTTCAAGCTAGCATATAATGTCACAAAAAACAAAACCACAGCTAAATGCAGCACTAACCTTTGATGATCTTCATCAGATGACACCCCTAGGACATTATGTTATACAATACATGCATGTTTTGTTCAATCAAGTTCATATTTATATCAAAAACCAGCTTTTTACATTAGCATGTGGCGTTCAGAACTAGCATACCCCCCGCAAACTTCCGGTGAATTTACTAAATTACTCACGATAAACATTCACAAAAAACATAACAATTATTTTAAGAATTATAGATACAGAACCCCTCTATGCACTCGCTATGTCCGATTTTAAAATAGCTTTTCGGTGAAAGCACATTTTGCAATATTCTAAGTAGATAGCCCAGCCATCACTGCTAGCTATTTACACACCCACCAAGTTTAGCTCTCACCAAAGTCAGATTTACTATAAGAAAAATGTTATTACCTTTGGTGTTCTTCGTCAGAATGCACTCCCAGGACTTCTACTTCAATAACAAATGTTGGTTTGGTCCCAAATAGTCCATAGTTATATCCAAATAGCGCCGTTTTGTTCGTGCGTTCAAGACACTATCCGAAAGGGTAAATAAGGGTTACGCGCCCGACGCGTTTTGTGACAAAACATTTCTAAATATTCCATTACTGTACTTCGAAGCATGTCAACCGCTGTTTAAAATACATTTTTATGCCATTTTTCTCGTAAAAAAGCAATAATATTCCGACCGGGAATCTGTGTTTACGTTCAAAGAGAGAGAAAATAAAAATATGGGATCCCCTCGTGCACGAGCCTCAGTCTGATGGTCCTCTGATAGACCACTTACCAAAGGCGCTAAAGTTTTTCAGCCAGCGGCTGGAATTACACCATTCAGCTTTTTCCCGGGTTCTGAGAGCCTATGGGAGCCGTAGGAAGTGTCATGTTACAGCAAAGATCCTACATTTTCAATAAACAGAGCCAAGAAGCCCAAGGAATGGTCAGAGAGGGTACTTCCTGTTTGGAATCTTCTCAGGTTGCCGCCTGCCATTTGAGTTCTGTTATACTCACAGACACCATTCAAACAGTTTTAGAAACTTTAGGGTGTTTTCTATCCAAAGCCAATAATTATATGCATATTCTAGTTTCTGGGCAGTAGTAATAACCAGATTAAATCGGGTACGTTTTTTTATCCGGCCATGTAAATACTGCCCCCTAGCCCTAACAGGTTAAATAACAGGCTCTCCCACCATCTAGAATCACCAGGTCTGCTTGTAGATTAACAGAATGTCTTGGAAAGACAGACCTTTAGACCTCATAGGCCTGTCCAATACATTGTTGATTTTTTATTAATTATGCTTTAGTTACAAGTTGGGATTTAAATTGATGTACACGCCATGATGTCTCAGTGAAAAATGTATTATATTTATAAATTATGAAAACAATTTCAAATCCTGTTAAATTGTATATAGAGTTATTAGTCTCATGCTACAGTATATAAATGATATTGTTCCATTTTAAACAGCCTAACAGGCTCTCCCACCATCTTTAATGATCTGGTCTGCTTGATGATGAACAAAATGTAGACCACAGCATGATTATTATATGACTACCACATCTCTGTTCCCCCCACACACAATCCATGTTTGGTAGATGCTTTTTCATTTACCATTTAACCCTTAGAATACCATTTAACCCTTAGAATACCATTTAACCCTTAGAATACCATTTAACCATTTAACCCTTAGAATACCATTTAACCCTTAGAATACCATTTAACCCTTAGAATACCATTTAACCCTTAGAATACCATTTGTGAACCTGTAGGAATGTAATTAACATTAAAAAACAATCCCCATCAAAATCCATCTGTTTAAACTAGAGATATTTATATTAGCCTACAATTTCTGCGGCCGTGTGGAAATCTGTAACGTCTGATCTGTTTGGCCTGTAAACTATGGAAAGATGAGACTCAGGAACACGTACAGGTTGTTATGATCTAGGACGTCCACAAGCTTTACAAGACTCGTCTGAAGGTCTCCTGGTACCAGTTTAACACATGTATGGAAGAATATATGGAGATAGTTTAGTTCCACAAATAAGGGGTTAAATACATGTAGAGTTTCCTGATCTGTCTTATAAAAGTAATAAGTAATTAAATAGCAGCAGTAAAATAACAATAGTGAGGCTTTATACAGGGGTACCTGTACAGAGTTAATGTGGAGGCTATATACAGGGGTACTGGTACAGAGTCAATGTGGAGGCTATATAAGTAATATGTACATGTAGGTGGAGTTGTTAAAGTGACTATGCATAGATAATAACAGAGTAGCAGCAGCATAGAAGAGGGGGGGAGACAATGCAAATAGTCTGTAAAGCCATTTGATAATTTTCAGGAGTCTTATTGTCAAAAATGAGATGACATCAACAACCGGTATAGGCCAATTCAAAAAGTTCTTTATTATAAAACAAAACTATTAAATCTAAACAAAGAAAAAGGAATGAGGTGTGGAAATGTCATAATGTAGGGTGTATGTAGGGGGCATGGACGCGTGAATATGTGTGTGTAAACAAAGGAACTAAATAAACCAACAAAGGAACAAACAAAACAGGATCATACCTGGAGGAGCAGGGAGAGAGAAAGCGAAGAGAGAGAGAGAGAGGTTAGAGGAGCAGTTGGTTAACTACCCTGAGCCCAGGTGGCTCCAATCACACCAGCTCCAATCACTAACGACCCTCCTCTGCCTGCAGGAGGAACCGCCCCTGCACTGCAGAGGAGCCGTGACACCCCCCCCCCCTCCTTAAAATGAGGGTACCACCCTCAATTCAAATTACGACCCAACATTTAACATAATCCAAAACCCCCCCAAAAAACAGATACCAGTCCCGGCTCCTAGTAGTAGCCCTGTGTCCCCTAGCTGACTGTCCGTCCTCAAACTCAGCAGCACTGGTACCTGGGGAGTAAATTAAAGAGGAAAGAGGCGCAGACAGTCCACAGGGTTCAGCAGAGAGAAAATACAAACTAGATTAAAGGAGCATGGGACAGCGCATCAGCAATTATATTATCCTTACCCTAATGTGTCTAATATCAAGGTTGAATGGTTGCAAGAACAAAGCCCAACGCATCAGGCGCTGGTTGGGATTTTGCAGGGACTTCAGAAAAGTGGGTTGTGGTCCGTGAACACAGTTAAAGGGGTTAAACCAGAACCAACATAGACCTCGAAGTGCTGTAAAGCCCAAATGAGACCTAAAGCTTCCTTTTCAAATTACAGAATAGTTTCTGATACTTCTTAAATTTCCGGGAAAAGAAACTGACTGGACACTCAACATTATCATTTTCCTGGAGAAGCACAGCCCCAGCACCGATTTGACTGGTGTCTACCTGCAATTTGAAAGGTTTCTCAATTTGGAGCTACCAACACGGGTGACAAACACAAAAGAGCCTTAACTGCATCAAATGCCTCTTGACACTGGGCGGACCAGATAAATTCAGTCTTGGCCTTCAGCAGATTGGTCAGGGGGGACACTACTACCGAAAAGTAGTTACAAAAAGCACGGTAGTACCCCGCCATTCCCAGGAAGCGCATCAGTTTTCTTTGTGGAGGGCTGTGGGAACTGCTTCACAGCCTGAACCTTGGCTTCCATGGGACAGACAACACCCTGACCAACAACCTTGCCTAGGTATGTGACTGTAGCTTTGGCAAACTCACACTTGGCCAAATTGATAGTCAACCTGGCCCACACCAGTCTTTCGAACAGGGCTCGCACTCTACAGACATGCTCCTCCCAAGAGTCTGAGTAGACGACCACGTCGTCCAAGTACACGGCACACCCATCCAGACCTGAGACCACCCGATTCATCAGCCTCTGGAAGGTGGCTGGAGCATTCCGCAAGCCGAAAGGCATCACTGTATAAGAGAACAAACCAGATGGAGTTATAAAGGCAACAATCTCACAAGCTCTTTTGGTAAGGGGTACTTGCCAATAACCCTTTAAAAGATCAAATTTGCTGACATACTTTGCTGACCCAACTTGATCAATACAGTCCTCCATCCTAGGAAGAGGGTAAAGGTCTGCTTTAGTAACATTGTTAACTTTTCTATAATCAGTGCAAGGTCTGAAAGTGGAATCAGACTTTTTGAGCAGAAGACAGGGTGAAGCCCAATTTGAATAACATGGCTCCGCAATACCATTGTCCAACATATACTGCACCTCTGTTTCCAATTGCAGTCTTTTCTCCTGAGATACACGATAAAATCTCTGTTTGATAGGCTTAGCATCTCCGATGTCTATGTCACGCTCAATTAAGTGGGTTTTTGATAGAGTGTCAGAAAACAAAACAGGGTAGCTTCTAATAAGAGCTACCAATTCATCACGTTTCTCAGAGTCTAAATGATCTACCAAAACCCCAAGGTTTTGCAAAGTCTGGGAGTTTTTCAACCGACCTTGTAAGACCTTATCCCAAACCCTAACTACCTCCTCCACAAAGTTAAGATCTTGATCGAAACATTTTGGTTGCCATCTTTCAGGGACACTACACCATCTGAAATAAAGGCTGGGAATTTTTTTTTTTTTTTTAAATCAGTGGGAAGACTGAGAATCAAACTCAACTAGTGGCTGAAAAAACTCACCCTGGTGGTCAGAGGCTGAAACAGGAGCTGCCATCACAGCAGGTTTAACTTGACCTGACTTTTTTGATTTAAGTAGAGGACAATCTTTCTCCCAATGTCCTTCAACTAAACAGTAGCGACAGGTATTAGCATTCACCTGTGCTTTAAATCCTCCAGACCCAAACTTCTGTTGAGGCCTTTGGAAAGAAGCTCCAAAAAATTTGACCTACTATTCCTGGAAGTAAAGTTATTTTTATGGTACATGTCACTGTTTGACTCAATTGCTTTTATGTGTTAGCCTGTACTCATCTGCAAGGACTGCTGCATCACTTGGAGACTTAATTTTACATTCATGTATGTAGCAACCTGGTCAGACTCAGAATTTTTGAACTGTTCTAACACAATCAAATTAGACAGATCCTCAAAAGTACTAACTTCAGAAGCTGTACACCAACGATTAAATGCAGAAGTCAAATCACGAACAAACTCAGAATAGGTTTGTGAATCTAACTTTTTCCTGTAACGAAAACGTTGACGATATGCCTCCGGCACAAGTTCGTAAACCTTCAGAACTGCTGATCTGTCAGCTACACTCAGTGCTACAAAAGCCTCACGTGCTTTACCTGTAAGTACACATTGCAACAACATAGTCATGTCCAAATCAGACCAAGCTCTAGCTTCCACAATACGCTCAAATAAAACAAAGTATGTGTCTGGATCTGACTCATCAAATTTAGGCAACAAAGATTCTGTGAAACATCAAACTGTGATAATTATTTTTGGTCTATTAGAGCAATTGAGAAATGCTATCTCCAACTGCATTTGCAACAGCTCCCGCTGCTGCTCAAAAGTTAATTAAGTACTAGACTGAAAACGTGTACCTTCACTACTAGCAGATTGACCCGAAATAACACCTTTTCCATAAGACCCTGCTTTATTTTAGCTTTAATAGTTTTATCAACAATCTCAATCTGATAATGTTCAGCAATTTCAATTAACTGCTCCTTAGTACAGAACTCTAAGGCTACCTCTGAAGGAGCTTGAACAAAACCACTCAGAATGGAAAACATTTTCCTCAACCAATACAACTATTACAAATGCTCAAACAAAAACAACTCACCTGCTGTCAGTCTGGGTTCAAGGACAGGAGCCACACCCCACTATCCTCCAAAAACAACTAACTAACTGGCCCTGGTCTTCGTGCAGTCACATGTGGTGGGGTTTTATGCACACAAAACCAGCGGAGTGGAAAAGACAACCAGAAACTGGCGCCCCCCCCATAACCACGGAGGTGCTCCCGAGCCGATGTAGGGGAAAAGGGAAGCTCTACCCACGTTCACTGCCACCTAAAACAAAAACACCACGAGCCTCCTCTTGACACTCGCTGATAAGCCTGAACAGGAGAGGACTCCCACTTGAACAAAAACCCAGAAAAACCCAGAGTGAATTGTAAACCAAATTTATCTACCAAACTAACTGAACCAAAAGAACACATGACTCTCAATGCTCTCTCCAACAATATTGGCCAAACCAAAACATCCCTCTCAAACAAAAAAAATTGGCAAACTATAACTATAATTAACTTATAGATGAGCCCCCACTTGTCACAGGCCAGCTCATAGCCTGTGGCAAAAATAAGAGGACATCAACAACCGGTATAGGCCAATTCAAAGAGTTTTTTATTATAAAACAAAACTATTAATTCTAAACAAAAAAAAAGGAATGAGGTGTGGAAATGTCATAATGTAGGGTGAATGTAAAGTGCAGGGATGCGTGAATATGTGTGTGTAAACATGACTGAGTGGAAATTAAATAAACCAACAAAGGAACAAACAAAACAGGGTCATACCTGGAGGAGCAGGGAAAGAGCAAGCGAAGCGAGAGAGAGAGAGGTTAGTGGAGCAGTTTGTTAAATACCCTGAGCCCAGGTGGCTCCAATCACACCAGCGCCAATCACTAACGACCCTCCTCTGCCTGCAGGAGGAACCGACCCTGCACTGCAGAGGAGGAGCCGTGACACTTATGGCTTGGGGGTAGAAGCTGTTTAGAAGCCTCTTGAACCTAGACTTTGGGCACAGGTACCACATGCCGTGCAGTAGCAGAGAGAACAGTCTGACTAGGGTGGCTGGAGTCGCTGACAATTTTTAGGGCCCTCTTCTGACGCCGCCTGGTATAGAAGTCCTGGATGGCAGGAAGCTTAGCCCCAGTGATGTACTGGGCCGTAGGCACTACCCTCTGTCGTGCCATGTGGTTAGAGGCCAAGCAGTTGCCATACCAGGGAGTGTTGCAACCCGTCAGGATGCTCTCGATGGTGCAGCTGTAGAACCTTTTGAGGATCTGAGTACCCATGCCAAATCTTAGAAATACAGCTAAACCTAGGGTATGGCTAAATGGGGTGTGTAGAAATACAGCTAAACCTAGGGTATGGCTAAATGGGATGTGTAGAAATACATGTGGGGGTCTGGAAGAGAGTTGAGTTTTGTACTAGACTGTTTGGGGGTCAAGGAGAGAGTTGAGTTATATACTAGACTGGTGAGGGTTAATGAGAGTGTTGAGATACCTACTATACTGGTGGGGGTCAAGGAGAGAGTTGAGTTATGTACTAGACGTTTGGGGGTCAGGGAGAGAGTTGAGTTACGTACTAGACTGGTGGGGGTCAGGGAGAGAGTTGAGTTATGTACTAGACTGGTGGGGGTCAGGGAGAGAGTTGAGTTATGTACTAGACTAGTGAGGGTCAGGGAGAGAGTTGAGTTATGTTGTAGACTGGTGGGGGTCAGGGAGAGAGTTGAGTTATGTACTAGACCGGTGGGGGTCAGGGAGAGAGTTTAGTTATGAACTAGACTAGTGGGGGTCTGGGAGAGAGTTTAGTTATGTACTAGACTAGTGGGGGTCAGGGAGAGAGTTTAGTTATGTACTAGACTGGTGGGGGTCAGGGAGAGAGTTGAGTTATGAACTAGACTAGTGAGGGTCAGGGAGAGAGTTTAGTTATGTTATAGACTGGTGGGGGTCAGGGAGAGAGTTGAGTTATGTACTAGACCGGTGGGGGTCAGGGAGAGAGTTTAGTTATGAACTAGACTAGTGGGGGTCAGGGAGAGAGTTTAGTTATGTACTAGACTGGTGGGGGTCAGGGAGAGAGTTGAGTTATGTACTAGACTGGTAGGGGTCAGGGAGAGAATTGAGTTATGTACTAGACTAGTGGGGGTCAGGGAGAGAGTTGAGATATGTTGTAGACTGGTGGGGGTCGGGGAGAGAGTTGAGTTATGTACTAGACTGGTTGGGGTCAGGGAGAGAGTTGAGTTATGTACTAGACTGGTGGGGGTCAGGGAGAGAGTTGAGTTATGTACTAGACTGGTGGGGGTCAGGGAGAGAGTTGAGTTATGTACTAGACTGGTGGGGGTCAGGGAGGGAGTTGAGTTATGTACTAGACTGGTGGGGGTCAGGGAGAGAGGACTGAATAGTGGAACATACTGCTAGGCTATATGACCTTTATCTCATTTGTTCCTTACGTCAATGATGTGAGATAAACTTCTCAGCAACTTATCTTGATCAGTGGTTGAACCTAGCTACCAACAGCAAACTCATCTGTTTTGAAAACCCCCACAGGAAACTGCTCACAGGGCAGCAACATTTCATAGTGTCTGCTATACTATCACCTCTAACTTTCTACTGCTTTAGTTCACCTCTTATAAGTTTATACTGGACCACTTGAATAAGGTCTGGATGCCTTATATGGAATATTGTACAACAAAAGGAGTCTGTATTGAAAAGATGCCCACTTCATGTTTTCAATAGCTGCTGGGTTGTTCAGTCCTGTCCTGGTGGTCTGTTATCCTGTGGGTTGTCACTCTGGCCTTGAATTAACACACCTGAAACCAATAATGAATGTTTCACTAAGATCCTAAAGCTGAGTGGGATGTGTTGGGATGGGGCTCTGCAGGGCAGTGGACACATAGGGACAGAACAGGGAGACCAGCTATATTGTATGGAAGTAAAAAGAGCTCTACAGTACTACTAGGTCATATGAGATGAATCATGCTTTTACTGTGTTAATGTATGTGTAGGTGTTTCCAAACCTTTCTCTTGGGATAAAACATAAACAAAAGGTGGGAAGGAATTTTTTATGGAAAGAGTTGAGTTATGTACTAGACTGGTGGGGGTCAGGGAGAGAGTTGAGTTATGTACTAGACTGGTGGGGGTCGGGGAGAGAGTTGAGTTATGTACTAGACTGGTGGGGGTCAGGGAAAGAGTTGAGTTATGTTCTAGACTGCTGGGGGTCGGGGAGAGAGTTGAGTTATGTTCTAGACTGGTGGGGGTTGGATAGAGTTGAGTTTTGTACTAGACTGGTGGGGGTCAGGGAGAGAGTTTAGTTATGTACTAGACTGGTGGGGGTTGGATAGAGTTGAGTTATGTACTAGACTGGTGGGGGTCGGGGAGAGAGTTGAGTTATATACTAGAATGTTGGGGGTTAGGGAGAGAGCTGAGTTATGTACTAGACTGGTGGGGGTCAGGGAGAGAGTTGAGTTATGTACTAGACTGGTGGGGGTCAGGGAGAGAGTTGAGTTATGTACTAGACTGGTGGGGGTTGGGGAGAGAGTTGAGTTATATACTAGACTGGTGGGGGTCGGGGAGAGAGTTGAGTTATATACTAGACTGGTGGGGCTCAGGGAGAGAGTTGAGTTATGTACTAGACTGGTGGGGGTCAGGGAGAGAGTTGAGTTATGTACTAGACTGGTGGGGGTCAGGGAGAGAGTTGAGTTATGTACTAGACTGGTGGGGGTCAGGGAGAGAGATGAGTTATGTACTAGACTGGTGGGGGTCAGGGAGAGAGTTGAGTTATATACAAGGCTGGTGGGGGTCAGGGAGAGAGTTGAGTTATGTACTAGACTGGTGGGGGTCAGGGAGAGAGTTGAGTTATGTACTAGACTGGTGGAGGTCATTGAGAGTGTTGAGTTATATACAAGGCTGGTGGGGGTCAGGGAGAGAGTTGGGTTATGTACTAGACTGGTGGGGGTCAGGGAGAGAGTTGAGTTATGTACTAGACTGGTGGGGGTCAGAGAGATAGTTGAGTTATGTACCAGACTGGTGGGGGTCAGGGAGAGAGTTGAGTTATGTACTAGACTGGTGGGGGTCAGGGAGAGAGTTGAGTTATATACTATACTGGTGGGGGTCAGGGAGAGAGGTGAGTTATGTACTAGACTGGTGGAGGTCAGGGAGAGAGGTGAGTTATATACTATACTGGTGGGGGTCAGGGAGAGAGGTGAGTTATATACTAGACTGGTGGGGGTCAGGGAGAGAGTTGAGTTATGTTCTAGACTGGTGGGGGTCAGGGAGAGAGGACTGAAGAGTGGAACATACTGCTGAGCTATATGCATTTTAGCTCATTTGTTCCTTACGTCAATGATGTGAGATAAACTTCTCAGCAACTTATCTTTGATCAGTGGTTGAAATTAGCTACCAACAGCAAACTCATCTGTTTTGAAAACCCCCACAGGAAACTGTTCACATGGCAGCAACGTTTCATAGTGTCTGCAATAATATCACCTCTAACTTTCTACTGGTTGAGTTCACCTCTTATAAGGGAATACTGGACCACTTGAATAAGGTCTGGATGTCTTATATTGAAACCAGAACAACAAAAGCAGTCTGTATTAATAGATGACCACTTCATGTTTTCAATAGCTGCTGGGTTGTTCAGTCCTGTCCTGGTGGTCTGTCGTCCTGTGTGTTGTCACTCTGGCCTTGACATAACACACCTGAAACCAATAATGAATGTTTCACTAAGACCCTAAAGCTGAGTGGGATGTGTTGGGTTGGGGCTCTGCAGGGCAGTGGACACATAGAGACAGAACAGGGAGACCAGCTATATTGTATGGAAGTAAAAAAGTGCTCTACAGTACTACTAGGTCATATGAGATTAATCATACTTTTTCTGTGTTAATGTATGTTTAGGTGTTTCCAAACCTTTCCCTTTTGATAAAAACATAAACAAAACGTTGGAAGGACATTTATTTGGAAAGAGTAGAGTTATGTACTAGACTGGTAGGGGTCAGGGACAGATTTGGGTTATGTACTAGACTGGTGGGGGTCAGGGAGAGAGTTGAGTTATGTACAAGGATGGTGGGGGTCAGGGAGAGAGTTGAGTTATGTACAAGGATGGTGGGGGTCAGGGAGAGAGTTGAGTTATGTACTGGACTGGTGGGGGTCAGGGAGAGAGTTGAGTTATGTACTGGACTGGTGGGGGTCAGGGAGAGAGATGAGTTATGTACTAGACTGGTGGGGGTCAGGGAGAGAGGTGAGTAATATACTAGACTGGTGGGGGTCATGGAGAGAGTTGAGATATTTACTAGACTGGTGGGGGTCAGGGAGAGAGTTTAGTTATATACTATACAGGGTGGGGGTCAGGGAGAGAGTTTAGTTATGTACAAGGCTGGTGGGGGTCAGGGAGAGAGTTGGGTTATGTTCTAGACTGGTGGGGGTCAGGGAGAGAGTTGAGTTATTTACTAAACTGGTGGGGGTCAGGGAGAGAGTTGAGTTATGTTCTAGACTGTTGGGGGTCAGGGAGAGAGTTGAGTTATGTTCTAGACTGTTGGGGGTCAGGGAGAGAGTTGAGTTATATACAAGGCTGATGGGGGTCAGGGAGAGAGTTGAGTTATGTACTAGATTGGTGGGGGTCACTGAGAGAGTTGAGTTATGTTCTAGACTGGTGGGGGTCAGAGAGATAGTTGATGTATGTATTAGACTGGTGGGGGTCATGGAGAAGTTGAGTTATGTACTAGACTGGTGGGGGTTAGGGAGAGAGTTGAGTTATGTACTAGACTGGTGGGGGTCGGGGAGTGAGTTGAGTTATATACTAGACTGGTGGGGGTCAGGGAGAGAGTTGAGTTATGTACTAGACTGGTGGGGGTCAGGGAGAGAGTTGAGTTATGTACTAGACTGGTGGGGGTCAGGGAGAGAGTTGAGTTATGTCGTAGACTGGTGGGGGTCAGGGAGAGAGTTGAGTTATGTACTAGACTGGTGGGGTCAGGGAGAGAGTTGAGTTATGTTCTAGACTGTTGGGGGTCAGGGAGAGAGTTGAGTTATGTTCTAGACTGTTGGGGGTCAGGGAGAGAGTTGAGTTATATACAAGGCTGGTGGGGGTCAGGGAGAGAGTTGAGTTATGTACTAGATTGGTGGGGGTCACTGAGAGAGTTGAGTTATGTTCTAGACTGGTGGGGGTCAGAGAGATAGTTGATGTATGTATTAGACTGGTGGGGGTCATGGAGAAGTTGAGTTATGTACTAGACTGGTGGGGGTTAGGGAGAGAGTTGAGTTATGTACTAGACTGGTGGGGGTCGGGGAGTGAGTTGAGTTATATACTAGACTGGTGGGGGTCAGGGAGAGAGTTGAGTTATGTACTAGACTGGTGGGGGTCAGGGAGAGAGTTGAGTTATGTACTAGACTGGTGGGGGTCAGGGAGAGAGTTGAGTTATGTCGTAGACTGGTGGGGGTCAGGGAGAGAGTTGAGTTATGTACTAGACTGGTGGGGGTCAGAGAGAGAGTTGAGTTATGTACTAGACTGGTGGGGGTCAGGGAGAGAGTTGAGTTATGTACTAGACTGGTGGGGGTCAGGGAGAGAGTTGAGTTATGTACTAGACTGGTGGGGGTCAGGGAGAGAGTTGAGTTATGTACTAGACTGGTGGGGGTCAGGGAGAGAGTTGAGTTATGTTCTAGACTGGTGGGGGTCAGGGAGAGAGTTGAGTTATGTACTAGACTGGTGGGGGTCAGGGAGAGAGTTGAGTTATGTACTAGACTGGTGGGGATCAGGGAGACAGTTGAGTTATGTACTAGACTGGTGGGGGTCAGGGAGAGAGTTGAGTTATGTACTAGACTGGTGGGGGTCAGGGAGAGAGTTGAGTTATGTACTAGACTGGTGGGGTCAGGGAGAGAGTTGAGTTATGTACTAGACTGGTGGGGGTCAGGGAGAGAGTTGAGTTATGTACTAGACTGGTGGGGGTCAGGGAGAGAGTTGAGTTATGTACTAGACTGGTGGGGGTCAGGGAGAGAGATGAGTTATGTACTAGACTGGTGGGGGTCAGGGAGAGAGTTGAGTTATGTACTAGACTGGTGGTGTCAGGGAGAGAGTTGAGTTATGTACTAGACTGGTGGGGTCAGGGAGAGAGTTGAGTTATGTTCTAGACTGGTGGGGTGCAGGGAGAGAGTTGAGTCATGTACTAGACTGGTGGGGGTCAGGGAGAGAGTTGAGTCATGTACTAGACTGGTGGGGGTCAGGGAGAAGTTGAGTTATGTACTAGACTGGTGGGGGTTAGGGAGAGAGTTGAGTTATGTACTAGACTGGTGGGGGTCGGGGAGTGAGTTGAGTTATATACTAGACTGGTGGGGGTCAGGGAGAGAGTTGAGTTATGTACTAGACTGGTGGGGGTCAGGGAGAGAGTTGAGTTATGTACTAGACTGGTGGGGGTCAGGGAGAGAGTTGAGTTATGTCGTAGACTGGTGGGGGTCAGGGAGAGAGTTGAGTTATGTACTAGACTGGTGGGGGTCAGAGAGAGAGTTGAGTTATGTACTAGACTGGTGGGGGTCAGGGAGAGAGTTGAGTTATGTACTAGACTGGTGGGGGTCAGGGAGAGAGTTGAGTTATGTACTAGACTGGTGGGGGTCAGGGAGAGAGTTGAGTTATGTACTAGACTGGTGGGGGTCAGGGAGAGAGTTGAGTTATGTTCTAGAGTGGTGGGGGTCAGGGAGAGAGTTGAGTTATGTACTAGACTGGTGGGGGTCAGGGAGAGAGTTGAGTTATGTACTAGACTGGTGGGGGTCAGGGAGACAGTTGAGTTATGTACTAGACTGGTGGGGGTCAGGGAGAGAGTTGAGTTATGTACTAGACTGGTGGGGGTCAGGGAGAGAGTTGAGTTATGTACTAGACTGGTGGGGTCAGGGAGAGAGTTGAGTTATGTACTAGACTGGTGGGGGTCAGGGAGAGAGTTGAGTTATGTACTAGACTGGTGGGGGTCAGGGAGAGAGTTGAGTTATGTACAAGACTGGTGGGGGTCAGGGAGAGAGATGAGTTATGTACTAGACTGGTGGGGGTCAGGGAGAGAGTTGAGTTATGTACTAGACTGGTGGGGTCAGGGAGAGAGTTGAGTTATGTACTAGACTGGTGGGTTGTCAGGGAGAGAGCTGAGTTATGTACTAGACTGGTGGGGGTCAGGGAGAGAGTTGAGTTATGTACTAGACTGGTGGGGGTCAGGGAGAGAGCTGAGTTATGTTCTAGACTGGTGGGGGTCAGGGAGAGAGTTGAGTTATGTACTAGACTGGTGGGGGTCAGGGAGAGAGTTGAGTTATGTACTAGACTGGTGGGGGTCAGGGAGAGAGTTGAGTTATGTACAAGACTGGTGGGGGTCAGGGAGAGAGATGAGTTATGTACTAGACTGGTGGGGGTCAGGGAGAGAGTTGAGTTATGTACTAGACTGGTGGGGTCAGGGAGAGAGTTGAGTTATGTACTAGACTGGTGGGTTGTCAGGGAGAGAGCTGAGTTATGTACTAGACTGGTGGGGGTCAGGGAGAGAGTTGAGTTATGTACTAGACTGGTGGGGGTCAGGGAGAGAGCTGAGTTATGTTCTAGACTGGTGGGGGTCAGGGAGAGAGTTGAGTTATGTACTAGACTGGTGGGGGTCAGGGAGAGAGCTGAGTTATGTTCTAGACTGGTGGGGGTCTAGTTCATTTTTTCTAGTACATTTATTTTCTCATAAATTATGACGTTTGGCTTGTGATGTGATTGGTCTGATGCCAAAGCCAAACTGGCTTCCTTTTACACTTTTCTTTTGTGCGCCAGGACCAATCACAGCTGAGATCACTCAGTTTAGCTCAACGCTGATTGGCTATTACTTAATAAAACATTTATCAAGGGTAAATCTACAATTGAACCAATTGCCCTATATGGAGGTAAACTGTTGGGTCCACTAACCAATCAAGATTTGAAATACTGCATTTAAATACTGCATGAATAAATTCTGCAAAAACATTCTGAGAGTACAGAGAAAAAGGCCCAAATAATGCATGTAGGACAGAATTAGACCAATGTCCATCACTAATTAATATCATCACTAATTAATATCCATCACTAATTAATATCCATCACTAATAAATATAATCACTAATTAATAGCCATCACTAATTAATAGCCATCACTAATTAATATCCATCACTAATAAATATCATAACTAATTAATAGCCATCCCTAATTAATAGCCATCACTAATTAATATCCATCACTAATTAATATCCAGAAACAAGACATCAATTTCTAAACCACCTCAAAACAAGAGACCACCACTGAAATGCCAAGAGATGAACATAGAGAAAAGTCCCTTCATCCAGCTGGTCCTGAAGTTCACAAACCACTACTAACCCAACAAATCCTCAGCACAGCACTCAGACAGTCTGGCCCAAAGAAATTATAACCAAACATACATAAATGATGGACAACTAGCTGCCCACAATGACTGATAGAAAACTGAGAAAAAATGGACAATTTACAGTCTCAGTGAACACAGCCTTGCTTTTGAGAGAGGTCGACATAGTCAGAGAGAAGACAGGCTATGTGCCCACTGCCCACAAAAGGAGGTGGAAACTGAACTGCACTTCCTAACCTCCTGCTAAATCTACAACGATATAAGAGACACATATTTCCCTCAGATTACAAGGACCCCAAAATCATTTGAAAACAAATATAATATTGACAAGCTCCTGTATCTGTTGGGTGAAATACCACAGTGTGTAATCATGGCAGCAGAATGTGTGACCTGTTGTGATGAGAGCAGGGTAACCAGTGGAGAACAAACACCACAGTAAATAAAACCTAGGACTAGATTTCACTTTAGTTCATTTCCCTTGACATTTGTACTTCTATTTTTTGTACTCACAGCTCACACTCTCCTACACACACCAGCTGGCTGAGAGGGCCCTAGTGGAGCCATCTGGCTGAGAGGGCCCTAGTGGAGCCAGCTGGCTGAGAGGGCCTTAGTGGAGCCAGCAGGCTGAGAGGGCCCTAGTGGAGCCAGCTGGCTGAGAGGGCCCTAGTGGAGCCAGCTGGCTGAGAGGGCCTTAGTGGAGCCAGCTGGCTGAGAGGGCCCTAGTGGAGCCAGCTGACTGAGAGGGCCCTAGTGGAGCCAGCTGGCTGAGAGGGCCCTAGTGGTGCCAGCTGGCTGAGAGGGCCCTAGTGGAGCCAGCTGACTGAGAGGGCCCTAGTGGAGCCAGCTGACTGAGAGGGCCCTAGTGGTGCCAGCTGGCTGAGAGGGCCTTAGTGGAGCCAGCTGGCTGAGAGGGCCCTAGTGGAGCCAGCTGACTGAGAGGGCCCTAGTGGTGCCAGCTGGCTGAGAGGGCCTTAGTGGAGCCAGCTGGCTGAGAGGGCCCTAGTGGAGCCAGCTGACTGAGAGGGCCCTAGTGGAGCCAGCTGACTGAGAGGGCCCTAGTGGTGCCAGCTGCCTGAGAGGGCCCTAGTGGAGCCAGCTGACTGAGAGGGCCCTAGTGGAGCCAGCTGACTGAGAGGGCCCTAGTGGTGCCAGCTGCCTGAGAGGGCCTTAGTGGAGCCAGCTGGCTGAGAGGGCCCTAGTGGAGCCAGCTGACTGAGAGGGCCCTAGTGGAGCCAGCTGGCTGAGAGGGCCCTAGTGGAGCCAGCTGGCTGAGAGGGCCCTAGTGGAGCCAGCTGACTGAGAGGGCCCTAGTGGAGCCAGCTGGCTGAGAGGGCCCTAGTGGAGCCAGCTGGCTGAGAGGGCCTAGTGGAGCCAGCTGGCTGAGAGGGCCCTAGTGGTGCCAGCTGGCTGAGAGGGCCCTAGTGGAGCCAGCTGACTGAGAGGGCCCTAGTGGTGCCAGCTGGCTGAGAGGGCCCTAGTGGAGCCAGCTGGCTGAGAGGGCCCTAGTGGAGCCAGCTGGCTGAGAGGGCCCTAGTGGAGCCAGCTGGCTGAGAGGGTCCTAGTGGAGCCAGCTGACTGAGAGGGCCCTAGTGGTGCCAGCTGGCTGAGAGGGCCTTAGTGGAACACTTCCCTTACTCTTTCTCTCTCCTCCAAAAATCTCTCCCCTCCCCTTCTCTCTCCCCTCCCCTTCTCTCTCTTTCTCTTTCCCCCACAAATCTCCCTCTCCCCTCTCCTTTTCTCTCCCCTACCCTCCTCTCTCCCCCCCTCCTCTGTCCCCTCCTGTCCTCTGCTCTCCCCACCCCTTCTCTCTCCCCCCTCTCTCTCTGCTCATCTCTCTCTCTCGTTCTCTCTCTCTTCCTGGCATATAGTGTTGAACTTGTTGATCTTGACTCAGCTCAAAGATGTGAGATAAACTTCTTAGCAACTTATCTTGGATCAGTGGTTGAACACACTACAGCAAACTGATATGTTAAAAAAACTCCAAAGGAAACTGCTGACAGAGCAACAACGTTTCACATAGTGTACTATAATATCACCGCTAACTTTCTGATATTCTCTCCCCCTCCTCCGTCTTGTCCTCCCCCTTCCCTCCCCTCTCTCTGGTTCTGACCATTACTCTCTCCTCCCTCCCCTCTTCCAATGCATATATATATATAAAGGGGAGGGAGAATGTGATCAGGAAATGGGGGAGAAGAGGAGTGGGGGAGAAGAGGAGAGTGTGGAGAAGGACATATGAGACAGTTTGTACCAATGTAACCTATGACAGTTAGGACCAAGGTAGCCTTGTCGTTGATTAACCCCTAGTCCACCCTACCCTCCTTTCTCCTCAAATCTCTCTCCCCTACCCTCCTTTCTCACCTCCCATTCTCTCTCCACTACCCTCCTCTCTCCTCTACCTTCCTCTCTCTCCCCAACCCTCCTCTCTCCTCTACTCTCCTCCCGACCCTCCTTTCCCCTCTTCTCTCCCCTACCCTCTATCCCCAACCCTCCAGTCTCCTCCACCCTCCTCTCTCTCCCCTGCCCTCCTCTCCCCTACCCTCCTATCTCCTTCACAAATATATCTCTCATTTACCCTTCTCTCTCCCGTCCCCTCCCCTCCTCTCTTCTCTACACTTCTCTCTCTCCTACCATCCTCTCCCCTACCCTCATTTCTCCTTCACAAATATCTCTCTCCCTTACCCTCCTCCTATACCCTCCTATGCCCTTCTCTCTCCAATACCCTTCTCTCTCCCCTCACCCACCTCTCTCCCCTCACCTCCTCTCTCCCCTCACCTCCTCTCTCCTACCTTCCTTTCTCCCCTCACCTTCTCTCACACCTATCGTGCTCTATGCCCTCCCCTCCCATCTCCCCTCCCCTCCCATCTCCCCTCCCATTCTATCTCCCCTCCCTTTCTCTCTCCCCAACCCTCCTCTCTCCCTACCCTCCTCTCTCTCTCTCTCCTCCTCCTCAAATCTCTCTCCCCACCCTCCTCTCTCTCTCGACATATAGTGTTGGACCTGTTGATCTTGACTCAGCTCATAGACCTCTAGCTTCTACACCCCTCCCTTCTCCTACTCTAACATAACACCAATATAATATATAATATATACTCTCATTCATTTACATAGAGACAGATACAATCAATCATTGACACACTGAATATACAGCAGTCAGATGCATTACACCATCACAACTTAACTGACATTAGTGCCTGTCCCCAGATGGACAGCTAGGCTACAGTAAAGTACATTTACAGGTGATCACATCATTGTCCTGCTTTGAGACACATTTTTACTGTCTGCTTCCAGCTGCATGTTATTTTACTAGCCCTGTAAATTATAATATATCTTTCAATATCAATACATATCTCAGTAACTGTCACAAGTGTATATCCGTATAACAGCATCTTACCTGTGCTCCAAAAAATGATCATCAATATCCCTGCAGATATCATGTCTGTCTCTAACTGGGGCTCCACTGACATATACAAGTCACTGTCATAAAGTTTGGACTGAAGAGTGGAACATACTGCTGGGCTATATGACTTCTCTCTCATTAGTTCAGTACGTCTTTGATGTGAGATAAACTTCTTAGCAACTTATCTTGGATCAGTGGTTGAACACACTACAGCAAACTGATCTGTTAAAAAAACTCCACAGGAAACTGCTGACAGAGCAGCAACGTTTCACATAGTGTACTATAATATCACCGCTAACTTTCTACTGCTTGAGTTCACCTCTTGTAGAATATTGGCTTAATGTTCCAGCACCTAAATATAAACAGTACCAGCACCCAGAATGAGTACTGATGAGGTCTCATGTTAGAGTAGGAGAAGGGGGGATGTGGTGTAGAAGCTAGAGGTCTGTTACCCAAGTCAATTCAACAGGTCTGATGCTATATGTCAGGGTCAGGCTGGACTGGGACAAGAGAGGAAAAGGTTACTGGTTATGATGACATCACTGGTGAGAAGTCAGTGCTAAAAATATGAAGAGGAGAGGGGGGAGAAGGGGAGAAGGGGTGAGGGGAGAGAAAAGAGGAGAGGGGGGAAAAGAGGAGAGGGGAGAAGGGGAGAGGGGAGAGAAAAGGGAGAGGAGGGAGAAAAGAGGAGAGGGGGAGAAAAGAGGAGGGAGAAGAGGAGAATGGGAGAGGAGGTACTGTTTGTCTCCCACCGTTCCACTCAGAGGACTCTACCTTCTGTTATCAAGTGGGTTTTTCCACCATATTTAGTATACCAGTCATTTCAGTGAAGGGAACAAGTGCACACTTTAGGAGAAAGGAGAGATAATTGGTGCAATGCTTCTTTCTAGTCTACAGATCTGCGTCTGTGACACCAGATTATCACCTAGTGGCCATAAGAGGAACTGTCCTGTCAGTGTGTTTTTACTGCTGCCTCAAAACAACACATGACCTGCATACATGATATGATTCATGTGTGAGTACTAAAAGCATATGAATATAGTATATTATAGTATATTTGTTATATATGTGGGTTTGATAAGTAAACACTCTTAATGTTTGCTGTTTTAACACTAAGAAGAACATTGGTCACTATGTAACCAAACACGTGAAACCTCATGATATGAGTGATAAGAAGTGTTTAAAAAGGTGAGTTCTGAACCCTGTAGACTACTGCACTACTTCTGAAGAAGACCAGAGTCATTTCAGAATGAAGACTGCTATAGTTCTGATGGTGTTGCTGTTCTGTCTGTCTGGGGCCTGGACTCAGGGAGAGAGTGGAGGGGTGACTAGTAGGTCTGTCTGTCTGTCTGTCTGTCTGTCTGTCTGTCTGTCTGTCTGTCTGTCTGTCTGTCTGTCTGTCTGTCTGTCTGTCTGTCTGTCTGTCTGTAATAATAATAATATACTCTGTTGTACATTTGCTTTCATCAGTTTTTTAATTAATTAATTTCAGAGGTCAGGGTCAAGCTGAGCCAGACCAAGAGTGGAAAAGGTTACTGGTTATGATGACATCACTGGTGAGAAGTCAGTAATGAAAAGATTTTCAGTTGACTGCATGTTAGTCTGTCAGCCCTATATCTGTTGACATCTCCCTTTCTCTCCTCCCCTCCATCTCCCCACCCGTCCTCTGTCCCCTCGTCTCTCTCCTTCCTCTCTCTCTACTCTAACATGAGACCAATATAATATATAATATGATAAGTATTAGTAGTTCCATAAAACACTACTTGTTTTTGGGGTTTAGAATGGTTTGCATGGACACATGAATTTTCCATGTGGGGTAATAAAGTTGATTAACACTTGGTAGAATATGTAACATAAACATCCATGGTGGTGACATTAACTTCTTGGGACATGGGGGCACTATTGAGTAGTTTGAATGAATATGGTGCCCAAAGTAAACTGCCTACTACTCAGGCTCAGAAGGTATGATATGCATATTATTAGTAGATTTGGATAGAAAACACTCTGAAGTTTCTAAAACTGTTTGAAGGATGTCTGTGAGTATAACAGAACTCATATGGCAGGCAAAACCTTAGAAAAATCCAACCAGGAAGCGTGAAATCTGAGGCTTGTAGTTTTTTCAAGTGGTTCCCTATCTAACATACAGTGACTTAGGGTTCATTTTGCACTTCCTACGGCTTCCACTAGATGTCAACAGTCTCTAGAACATTGTTTCAGGCTTCTACTGTGTATAGAGAGAGAATAAGAGGACCTGGAGTAAGCTATCCCAAAATCAGGCACGAGTTCAGTCACACGCGCAGCCGAGAGAGGGACCTGAGTTCCTTTTCATTTATTAAGTCATTGTTATTATCCGGTTGGAATATTATGGAAGATTTATGTTAACCTCTCTGGGCCAGTGGGACGTCACCGTCCCACTCTATTCAACAGCCAGTGGAACAGCGTGGCGCCAAATACAAAAACCTAAAAAATGCAATAATTTCAATTTTTCAAACATACGACTATTTTACACCATTTTAAAGATAAGACTCTCGTTAATCTAACCACATTGTCCGATTTCAAAAAGGCTTTACAGCGAAAGCAAAACATTAGATTATGTTAGTAGAGTACATAGCCACAAATAATCACACAGCCATTTTCCAAGCAAGCATATAATGTCACAAAAACCTAAAACACAGCTAAATGAAGCACTAACCTTTGATGATCTTCATCAGATGACACTCCTAGGACATTATGTAATACAATACATGCATGTTTTGTTCAATCAAGTTCATATTTATATCAAAAAACAGCTTTTTACATTGGTGTGTTATGTTCAGAACATGCATTCCCACCAAAAACTTCAGTTGAATTTACTAAATTACTCATCATAAACGTTGACAAAATACATAACAATTATTTTAAGAATTATAGATACAGAACTCTTTTATGCAATCGCTATGTCAGATTTTAAAATAGCTTTTCGGCGAAAGCACATTTTGTAATATTCTGAGTACATAGCTCAGCCATCACGGCTAGCTATTTTGACACCCGCCAAATTCGAGGCAGACTAAGCTCAGAATAAGTATTAGAAATATTGTATTACTTTTGCTGTTCTTCATCAGAATGCACTCCCAGGACCGAGACATATCGAGACAAAAAAAATCAAAATGTTCCATTACCATACTTAGAAGCATGTCAAACTCTGTTTAAAATACATTTTTATGGTATTTTTCTCGTAAAATAGCAATAATATTCCAACCGTACAATAGTGTATTCATTCAAAGAGGAAATGAAAAAACAGCCTGGTCGCATGAACGTGCATATCCAATCTCTTTGTCACCAGGCAGACCACTGAGAAACTGAGCTACTATACTCTGCCCAGAGACAGGAGACGCCTCAATCTGCTTTCTGAAGGCTTTAGAGAGCCAATGGAAGCCTTAGAAAGTGCAACGTAACCCCACAGATACTGTAGTTTCGATAGAGAATCAAAGAAGAACTACAAATTCTCAGATAGGCCACTTCCTGCTTGGAATTTTCTCAGGTTTTTGCCTGCCATATGAGTTCTGTTATACTCACAGACATCCTTCAAACAGTTTTAGAAACTTCAGAGTGTTTCCCATCCAAATCCACTAATAATATGACTATTCTCGTTTCTGGGCAAGAGTAGTAACCAGTTTAAATCGGGTAGGTTTTTTATCCGTCCGTGAAAATACTGCCCCCTAGCCCCAACAGGTGAAAAACACCCTAAAGATTGACGCTATACATCGTTTGACATGTTTCTATGAATGTAGGTGGGAGGGTAGGGGGGAGAGAAGGGTAGAGGAGAGAGGATGGGAGGGGATAGAGGCTAAGGTAGAGAGAAGGGTAGAGGAGAGATGAGGGGAGGGGAGAGAGGAGGGTAGGGGTGAGAGAAGGAGGGAAGAGGAGAGGAGGGGCGGGGAGAGAGGATGGGAGGGGATAGAGGATGGGAGGGGATAGAGGAGGGTAGGGGAGAGAGAGATTTGTGAAGGAGAAAGGAGGGTAGGGGAGAGAGGAGGGTAGGAGAGAGAGAAGGGTAGAGGAGAGAGAAGGCGAGGGGAGAGAGGAGGGTTGGGGAGAGAGATGTAGGATTGAGTAGGGTGAGGGGAGAGAGGATGGGAGGGGATAGAGGCTAAGGTAGAGAGAAGGGGAAGGTAAGAGAGAGAGACTTTGACTGTCTGAAATTAATGCGCGAGCTAAGTGCATTTGGAGTACTCAACCGAACATGCCAACAAAAAGGAGGTTTTTGGACATAAATGATGGACTTTATCAAACAAAACAACATTTATTGTGGACCTGGGATCCCTGGGAGTGCCTTCTGATGAAGATCATCAAAGGTAAACGAATATTTATAATAGTATTTCTGAGATTTATTGACACCATGGTGGTGACATTAACACTTGGTAGACTATATAACTTAAACATCCATGGTGGTGACATTAACACTTGGTAGAATATATAACTTAAAACCTCTTGCATCTAGGCCAAGAGCCTATGAAATAGCATGGCGCGAAATACAAAACTTCAAAAAATACCATATTTCTAATTTCTCAAACATACGACTACTTTACATCATTTTAAAGAATCTTCTCGTTAATCCAACAACATTGTCCGATTTCAAAAAGGCTTTACGGTGAAAGCAAAACATTAGATTATGTTAGGGAAGCACCTCCGCAAAAAACAACAAACACAGACATTTTCCAAGCAAGGATAGCATCACCAAAGGCAGAAAACCAGCTAAAATTATGCACTAACCTTTGACGATCTTCATCAGATGACACTCCTAGGACATTATGTTAGACAATACATTAATTTTTGTTTTGATCAAGTTCATATTTATATCCAAAAAAAACATTTTACATTGGCGAGTGACGTTCAGAAAATGTATTCCCCCAAACATTTCCGAGAATAGGCACATCAATTTACAGAAATACTCATCATAAACGTTGACAAAATATAGAACAATTATTTTAAGAATTATAGATGAACTACTCCTTTATGCAACCGCTTTGTCAGATTTCAAAATAAATTTACGGAGAAAGCACATTGTTCAATATTCTGAGTACAGAGTCCCACCATCAATTAAGCTAAACAGTTAGCCGACCAGCCACGGCATCGAAAAAACTCAGAAATATGTTCTAAAAATTTTCTTTCCTTTGCTGATCTTCGGCGGAATGCACTCGAAAGGACTCCCACAATACATTTTTATTTGTTAGATGAAGTCCATAATTTATGCCCAAATAAATCAGTTTTGATGGCGCGTCCAGATCGCCATTCCAAAAATGCATGATACGCGTCGTCGAAAAGTTCAAAAGTTCCATTACCGTTTGTAGAAACATGTCAAACGATGTTCACAAACAATCTTTAGGGTGTTTTTAACGTAAAATTGCGAAAATATTCCAACCGGACAATAGTGTATTCATTACAGTAGAAAAAGAAAAATGGCTAGCACTACGTGAGCACGCATGAAGTAAGTAAGTGACCCCAGCCAGACCACTTACTGTTCCGGGTCTTATTCAATCAAGTTGCATAGCAGAAGCCTCAAACAAGGTTCTAATGACTGTTGACATCTAGTGGAAGCCTTAGGAAGTGCAAAATGACATCACAGACACTGCAGTTTGGATAGAGAATAATTTCAAAAGACTACAACCATCAGAGTTCACACTTCCTGGTTGGATACCTCTCAGTTTTTTGCCTGCCATATGAGTTCTGTTATACTCACAGACATCATTCAAACAGTTTGAGAAACTTCAGAGTGTTTTCTATCCAAATCTACTAATGATATGCAAATATTTGACTCTGGGCCCGAGTAGTAGGCATTTTAATTTGGGTACGTTTTTCATCCGGCCGTGAAAATACTGCCCCCTATAGCGAAGAGTTAAACATCCATGGTGGTGACATTAACACTTGGTAGACTATATAACTTAAACATCCATGGTGGAGACATTAACACTTGGTAGACTATATAACTTAAACATCCATGGTGGAGACATTAACACTTGGTAGAATATATAACTTAAACATCCATGGTGGAGACATTAACACTTGTATGTTTTTTTCTGGAAGCATCTACACCAGCTTGTTGTTGTTGTCGTCATGGTTGTTCCTGTTGGGTAGCAACTTCACCAGCTTGTTGTTGTTGTTGTTGTCGTCATGGTTGTTCCTGTTGGGTAGCAACTTCACCAGCTTGTTGTTGTTGTTGTCGTCATGGTTGTTCCTGTTGGGTAGCAACTTCACCAGCTTGTTGTTGTCGTCATGGCTGTTCCTGTTGGGTAGCAACTTCACCAGCTTGTTGTTGTTGTCGTCATGGTTGTTCCTGTTGGGTAGCAACTTCACCAGCTTGTTGTTGTTGTCATGGTTGTTCCTGTTGGGTAGCAACTTCACCAGCTTGTTGTTGTTGTCATGGTTGTTCCTGTTGGGTAGCAACTTCACCAGCTTGTTGTTGTTGTCATGGTTGTTCCTGTTGGGTAGCAACTTCACCAGCTTGTTGTTGTTGTTGTCATGGTTGTTCCTGTTGGGTAGCAACTGCACCAGCTTGTTGTTGTTGTTGTCATGGTTGTTCCTGTTGGGTAGTAACTTCACCAGCTTGTTGTTGTTGTTGTCGTCATGGTTGTTCCTGTTGGGTAGCAACTTCACCAGCTTGTTGTTGTTGTCGTCATGGTTGTTCCTGTTGGGTAGCAACTTCACCAGCTTGTTGTTGTTGTCGTCATGGTTGTTCCTGTTGGGTAGCAACTTCACCAGCTTGTTGTTATTGTCATGGTTGTTCCTGTTGGGTAGCAACTTCACCAGCTTGTTGTTGTTGTCATGGTTGTTCCTGTTGGGTAGCAACTTCACCAGCTTGTTGTTGTTGTTGTCATGGTTGTTCCTGTTGGGTAGCAACTTCACCAGCTTGTTGTTGTTGTCATGGTTGTTCCTGTTGGGTAGCAACTTCACCAGCTTGTTGTTGTTGTTGTCGTCATGGTTGTTCCTGTTGGGTAGCAACTTCACCAGCTTGTTGTTGTTGTTGTCATGGTTGTTCCTGTTGGGTAGTAACTTCACCAGCTTGTTGTTGTTGTCATGGTTGTTCCTGTTGGGTAGTAACTTCACCAGCTTGTTGTTGTTGTTCTGAAGCATCTTGTGTGATGTAGGTCTTGTGGGGAGACGGTGAGAGAAGATGGATTCTATTCATATGCTGACCAGCTTCTGAATAACGTATGGTGCTAGAATGGAGAGGAGATCAGTAAACAACAGAACGTATGGTGCTAGAATGGAGAGGAGATCAGTAAACAACAGAACGTATGGTGCTAGAATGGAGAGATCAGTAAACAACAGAACGTATGGTGCTAGAATAGAGAGGGGAGGAGGTCAATAAACAACATATTTAGATTCTCTTCACAACTAGACCGTTACAGTACATTTGACCTTAAAGTAAAATCCTAATTGTATATGTACTTACCTATATAGACACACTTCCAATGGTTTGACAGAAAACAACTTGCTCCAAAGACTATTTTCCTGACTGTCTCTACTGATGTCCTCTAACAGCAGAATGAAATAAGTGGGATATTTAAACAGCACTGAAACAGAGCAGGTTGCTAGTTGACTATGTGTTGTAAATTGTTTCAATGCTGCCGTCTACAGATCTTCTAATGTATTGTAATACCACATGTACCAATACAGTAGAATTGACAGTGACACTGTGTAATGATACAATGACCCTCCATGGAATGTTCTGCTGCTGTTGTGCAACATTGTAACACCACTGACATGTTTACAGGTTGCCATGCCGACGAAAGAGAAGGTGTTGTCATTCTGTAATAAGGCCTTCACTTCAGTCGGGATGGCTAGTTGACTGCAGACAGGTTACACAGTATCAGTGTAGGTGTTAGGCTGTTTCTGCTCTCCTCCCTACTACTAATGGAATTGTCCTGCCAATGCAACGTATGAAAATGTATCCACTCACTGCTGTAAGTCTCTCTGGAGAAGAGCGTCTGCTAAATGACTCACATGTTCAATGTAATGTTCAGTTTGACAATATCAATGGAATAGACCAAAGCAGAGCCATGTATTTAGATATGAATACATGACTCTGGGCAAAAACACAAACAGATCTGGGACCTGCCAGGCTACACAGTTGACATCATAGGGAAACCCGACTAGCTTCTGGTCCAATACTTACTGACTCGGAGCAGGGAGACATAGAGGAGAAAGTTCCTGCCCGAAGACACGACATCTTCCTCTTCATCTCTTCCGGGTCCATCTTCAGCCCGATTCCCTCCATTTTCAGCATCTTTAGTTAATTAGCTGGTGGCAGGGACATCGCTAGGCATATTTTAGGGGGCTTTAACCATAAACATCAATGCCTTTCTTTAAAATCAATACACAATTATATATTTTTAAACCTGCATATTTAGTTAATATTGCCTGCTAACATGAATTTCTTTTAACTAGGGAAATTGTGTCACTTCTCTTGCGTTCTGTGCAAGCAGAGTCAGGGTATATGCAGCAGTTTGGGCAGCCTGACTAGTTGCGAACTGTGTGAAGACCATTTCTTCCTAATAAAGACCATAATTCATTTGCCAGAATTGTACATAATTATGACATAACATTGAAGGTTGTGCAATGTAACAGCAATATTTAGACTTATGGATGCCACCCGTTACATAAAATATTGAACGGTTCCGTATTTCACTGAAAGAATAAACGTTTTGTTTTCTAAATTATAGTTTCCGGATTTGACCATATTAACGACCTAAGGCTCATATTTCTGTGTGTTATTATATTATAATTAACTCTATGATTTGATATTTGATAGAGCAGTCTGACTGAGCAGTGGTAGGCTGCAGCAGGCTCGTAAGCATTCATTCAAACAGCACTTTCCTGCTTTTGCCAGCAGCTCTTCGCTGTGCTTCAAGCATTGTGCTGTTTATGACTTCAAGCCTATCAACTCCTGAGATTAGGCTGGCACATATTGCACTTTTACTTTCTTCTCCAACACTTTGTTTTTGCATTATTTAAACCAAATTGAACATGTTTCATTATTTATTTGAGACTAAATTGATTTGATTGATGTATTATATTAAGTAAAAATAAAAGTGTTCATTCAGTATTGTTGTAATTGTCATTATTACAAATATATATAAAAATCGGTCGATTAATCCGTATCGGCTTTTTTTGGTCCTCCAATAATCGGTCGACCTCTAGTCATTATGGCCAAACAGTTCTATTTTTGATTCATCAGACCAGAGGACATTTCTCCAAAAAGTACAATCTTTGTCCCCATGTGCAGTTTCAAACCATAGTCTGGCTTTTTTATGGCAGTTTTGAAGCAGTGGCTTCTTCCTTGCTGAGGGGCCTTTCAGGTTATGTTGATATAGGACTTGTTTTACTGTGAATATAGATCATTTTGTACCTGTTTCCTCCAGCATCTTCGCAAGGTCCTTTGCTGTTCTGGGATTGATTTGCACTTTTCGCACCAAAGTATTTTAATCTCTAGGAGACAGAACGTGTTTTCTTCCTGAGCAGAATGACGGCTGCGTGGTCCCATGTTGTATATACTTGCATACTATTGTTTGTACAGATGAACGTGGTACCTTCAGGTGTTTGGAAATTGCTCCCAAGGATGAACCAGACTTGTGGAGGTCTTGGCTGATTTCTTTTGATTTTCCCATGATGTCAAGCACAGAGATACTGAGTTTGAAGGTAGGCCTTGAAATACATCTACAGGTACATCTCCAATTCACTCAAATGATGTCAATTGGCATATCATAAGCTTATAAAGCCATGACATAATTTCCTGGAATTTTCCAAGCTGTAAAGGCAGTCAACTTAGTGTATGTAAACTTCTGACCCACTGGAATTGTGATACAGTGAATTATAAGTGAAATAATCTGTCTGTAAACAATTGTTGGAAAAATTACTTGTAATGCACAAAGTAGATGTCCTAAACGACTTGCCAAAACTATAGTTTGTTATTAACAAGAAATTTGTAGAGTGGTTGAAAAACGAGTTTTAATGACTCCAAGCTAAGTGTTTGTAAACTTCCGACTTCAACTGTATGTATTACAATTATACACTTCAACAGTGTTTACCAATCTTGGTCCTGGGACATCAATGGTTACACATTGTAACTAATAGACTAGAAACAGGATTTAAATAGTTAAAGGCTGATTTGTAATTCATATATACAGAAAAACAGTACACTACACTTCCTATGCATCATGTAAATAGTCTCAAACCGGTTCATCTCAATATCTAATGCCCTTCATCTGCATTGATCTGATGAACACAGGATAGGTGGAGTATTTCATCAAATGAGACTTCATTTCAACCAGTACAGAATGTGAAATGCTTTATTGAAAAGCTCATTATCCAAGTGTTATAAATACAAGTTCAATCTGTACTTCAATGCACATGTGTTGTGCATTATAAAAACAGAGGAAGAAAGAGGTGTAAAAGACAGAAAGGGAAAGAGGTAAGCACATAGGAGCAGGGAAGGCAGCACATGATTAATGAATCACAGTACTACCTAAATATTCTCTCAGTTCATCACAATTACACATTAGTGTCTCTCGTCGGCCCAAAGGTTCTTAAAAGCAGGTGAGGTGGCGATGATGGGACTGGGGGTTGGCATCCTCTCACATCAAAACATATCTGCAGACGAGAGACAGATGGAGAGAGAGAGAGCATATTTAAGCCTCATTTTTATTTTTTATTCTAACATCAATCAGGAGGTGAAATGCAAAACTGACCTATCTGTATTTCAATGTAAAGCATCTCTTTAATAATACTTCCTGTTGACCTGACCAACTGACCTCTGAAATCTGATCATGCTGTGCCCTCTATGTAGCCAGTTCAGATGCAGGAGGGGTTCACCGACACAGCTGATATAACCTAGAGGATTTAGGGAGAAGGGGAGAGAGGGATGAAGTGAAGGAGAGAGACTGTTATTGAGAAAAGAAGGTAGTTAAAGCGAGAACCACTGCTCTTCATTGGGACCTCTTCATATGTAGACAGGCTTTCACAGCTCTCTGTATCCGAGGACCGAAAACCTCACAAGAAACAGACTTCATTATAGTCAAATTATACCGTACTGAATATAATGTGACTATTATCTCCATCCTCACTTCTAGGGACAGGAACTACACAAAAGTACCTGCCCTATCCAGAATAGTCTTCTCTCTCACTTTGACAGTTGGGGCTGCTATCGTTTCACCCTCCAAGGCTGTTAGCTAGCTACCTACAAATGCATTTGGAGTTAGTTTTTTACAGTGATAAATACATCAAGATACCGAGCTAATATGACGTTAGGTAGCTGGTGATATTACATTCACTTGGCTAACTATCTATACAGTATATGAAGTTGGCAAGATAGCTAACTAGCTAGTTAATTTAGCAGCACATTTGTGTTAGCCTGCACTGTAGCTAGTTAGCTAATAATACATCGTTATTAAAACATTTTTGTAATGTATTTACTTAGTTGAATAGGTTCTGCCAGCCATGTGGATAATTGGAAACAGGGCAGCAGTTTGTTTGTCACCAGAGCGTTTTAGAGGATATTACTATTGAACTATGTACCTCTTTAATAACCAGATCTTCATACAAACTTGCTGTGCTGAATTCTAGACGCACAATCACACATGCTGCCATATGCTGCCAGCACGCCCACAAGCGAGTCACAATGGGCGGCCTCAGCAGTTTACCACTATCTAGTGTACATGCAACGTTTAAGTTCACGTTAGCTACTTCTGTGGCTTGAGACTGCTAGCTAACAATAAACGGACCGGAGGGAGTATGTCAGACCCCCCTAAAAGAGGCTTAGCCCCCCTAATCATTAATGTCTAGTGACGTCCCTGGCTGGCGGTGATGTGATCAGCGGCTGTCTGTCAACCAATAGCCTACTATGCTGTGTTATTAGCTAGAGCTAGACAGTCTGAGTACACTACATCCTGAATGGACACGAACATGTGTGTCTGAAATGCACCTTTAAGTTCAGTTGGTGCTGAAACGACGGACAGATATCTCGATTGAGGATAAAGTCAGTATTTAGCTAAGTTATTAGCTGTTTTGCTCACCAAAGGTGTAACAAAGTGAAAATGTAGAGTTTCCATCAACCTCGCGCGCAACGTAGATCTCAAAGCCTCAGTTCCGGGAGAGTAGTGGGTGAAACCATTCACTTCAGGAAAAGGGGTGATATAATTAAAGTTTCCTTTCATTACGTGTTACTGAATTGATAAAAATATTTGCTGCCATTGTAGTAAGGTTGGTAATACGAGAGGTCTTCGGACTTAACATTTTTGTATTATTTTCTTTGAAAGAACAACTAGTGTGTTTTGAGTGGTTCTCCCCTATTTGGGAAGTTGGTCTGCCTGCTCCTCAGGCTGAGAGAGATATTCTGACAGCAGGTTCCAGTCCTCTTCCTCTGTATATAAAAACTGTTTAAAACTCTATAACACAATAGTGGTTTTGGAAAACTGGTTCATATATCCTAAAGTCAATGGCGAATGTGGCTATGTATATATTTATTTTGCCGTTCATAAATTGAAGACCTATTTCAGCCAGTTAACCAGGTTTCTGCTTGTTTAGCTAGCCGTGTTAATGACGAGCTAACTAGCACCGTTGGTCACTGCACTACAATGTGTCACGCAGATATTACCAGCAGGTGATTTACTAGCAGGTGACTTATTGAAATATTAACTTCATGTTTATTTTCTTACTACCTTCAAATGTTTATATAAAAAGGGTTGTACTTGTGCTCTGTATTTATGGATTAATATCACTTCACATTGAGGGCATGTATCACTACTGTTGCTCCTATCTAAATGATATCTTGTGTCCTACCTAACCATGTATCACTACTGTTGCTCCTATCTAAATGATATCTTGTGTCCTACCTAACCATGTATCACTACTGTTGCTCCTATCTAAATGATATCTTGTGCCCTACCTAACCATGTATCACTACTGTTGCTCCTATCTAAATGATATCTTGTGTCCTACCTAACCATGTGTCACTACTGTTGCTCCTATCTAAATGATATCTTGTGTCCTACCTAACCATGTATCACTACTGTTGCTCCTATCTAAATGATATGTTGTGTCCTACCTAACCATGTATCACTACTGTTGCTCCTATCTAAATGATATCTTGTGTCCTACCTAACCATGTATCACTACTGTTGCTCCTATCTAAATGATATCTTGTGTCCTACCTAACCATGTATCACTACTGTTGCTCCTATCTAAATGATATCTTGTGTCCTACCTAACCATGTATCACTACTGTTGCTCCTATCTAAATGATATCTTGTGTCCTACCTAACCATGTGTCACTACTGTGGCTCCTATCTAAATGATATCTTGTGTCCTACCTAACCAGTGAACGTGTGGCTGTGACCGTCCTGTCAATGCCTGTCATCACTGTTTGATATATTTTACTGCAGATAAAAACTGAGTGAACCTGAAGTGTGGGTCTCCGTGTGCCTTTCTTCTGGGGGGCTGTGTGAAGTTGGTTACACCAGGTGCCTGTACTACAGAAACACTGCTAATGCAACAATACTGCTAGGTGCCTGTACTATAGAAACACTGCTAATCCAACAATAGTGCTGGGTGCCTGTACTATATAAACACTGCTAATGCAACAATAGTGCTAGGTGCCTGTACTATAGAAACACTGCTAATCCAACAATAGTGCTAGGTGCCTGTACTATAGAAACACTGCTAATCCAACAATAGTGCTAGGTGCCTGTACTATATAAACACTGCTAATCCAACAATAGTGCTAGGAGCCTGTACTATAGGTGCCTGTACTATATAAACACTGCTAATACAACAATAGTGCTAGGAGCCTGTACTATAGGTGCCTGTACTATATAAACACTTCTAATACAACAATAGTGCTGGTGCTTGTACTATGTAAACACTGCTAATCCAACAATAGTGCTAGGTGCCTGAACTATATAAACACTGCTAATCCAACAATAGTGCTAGGTGCCTGTACTATATAAACACTGCTAATCCAACAATAGTGCTAGGTGCCTGTACTATATAAACACTGCTAATCCAACAATAGTGCTAGGTGCCTGTACTACAGAAACACTGCTAATCCAACAATAGTGCTAGGTGCCTGTACTATATAAACACTGCTAATCCAACAATAGTGCTAGGTGCCTGTACTACAGAAACACTGCTAATGCAACAATAGTGCTAGGTTCCTGTACTATAGAAACACTGCTAATCCAACAATAGTGCTAGGTGTCTGTACTATATAAACACTGCTAATCCAACAATAGTGCTAGGTGCCTGTACTATATAAACACTGCTAATCCAACAATAGTGCTGGTGCCTGTACTATATAAACACTGCTAATCCAACAATAGTGCTAGGTGCCTGTACGACAGAAACACTGCTAATCCAACAATAGTGCTAGGTGCCTGTACTACAGAAACACTGCTAATCCAACAATAGTGCTAGGTGCCTGTACTACAGAAACACTGCTAATCCAACAATAGTGCTAGGTGCCTGTACTATATAAACACTGCTAATCCAACAATAGTGCTGGTGCCTGTACTATATAAACACTGCTCATCCAACAATAGTGCTGGTGCCTGTACTATATAAACACTGCTAATCCAACAATAGTGCAAGGGCCTGTACTATATAAACACTGCTAATCCAACAATAGTGCTAAATGCCTGTACTATAGAAACACTGCTAATCCAACAATAGTACTAGGTGTCTGTACTATATAAACACTGCTAATCCAACAATAGTGCTAGGTACCTGTACTATTTAATAAACACTACTAATCCAACAATAGTGCTAGGTGTCTGTACTATATAAACACTGCTAATCCAACAATAGTGCTGGTGCCTGTACTATATAAACACTGCTCATCCAACAATAGTACTAGGTGCCTGTACTACATAAACACTGCTAATCCAACAATAGTGCTAGGTGCCTGTACTATATAAACACTGCTAATACAACAATAGTGCTGGTGCCTGTACTATATAAACACTGCTAATACAATAATAGTGCTAGGTGCCTATACTACAGAAACTCTGCTAATCCAACAATAGTGCTAGGTGCCTGTACTATTTAATAAACACTACTAATCCAACAATAGTACTAGGTGCCTGTACTATATAAACACTGCTAATACAACAATAGTGCTGGTGCCTGTACTATAGAAACACTGCTAATCCAACAATAGTGCTAGGTGCCTGTACTATAGAAACACTGCTTATCCAACAATAGTGCTAGGTGCCTGTACTACAGAAACACTGCTAATCCAACAATAGTGCTGGTGCCTGTACTATATAAACACTGCTAATCCAACAATAGTGCTAGGTGCCTGTACTATAGAAACACTGCTTATCCAACAATAGTGCTAGGTGCCTGTACTATATAAACACTGCTTATCCAACAATAGTGCTAGCTGCCTGTACTATAGGTGCATGCACACTTGATTAAAGGGGAACTACTCTCAAAAATTTTATTTTCTTAGATTTTTCCCAAACCTCAATTCTCGTCTCCTGATGTGGTTTAAGCATTGTTATGTACTTAGAACATACAATTGTATTGTTTTTCTGTTTAAAAAAAAGTCAGACTTTGAGAACAAAAACCTGAAAAAAAAAAATTGAGACATTTTGAAACCTGTGAATTTCTGACTCAGTTTCTCTGTTTCAATAATAGTTATACTATTATCCTACTTAACAGTACAGCTTGGGTTGGTCTACTATTATCCTACTGAACAGAACAGCTTGGGTTGGCCTGACTGTGAAAGACCAATATGAACAGTACAGCTTGGGTTGGTCTACTATTATCCTACTGAACAGTACAGCTTGGGTTGGTATACTATTATCCTACTGACCAGTACAGCTTGGGTTGCTCTACTATTATCCTACTGAACAGTACAGCTTGGGTTGGTATACTATTATCCTACTGAACAGTACAGTTTGGGTTGGTCTACTATTATCCTACTGAACAGTACAGCTTGGGCTGGTCTACTATTATCCTACTGAACAGTACAGCTTGGGTTGCTCTACTATTATCCTACTGAACAGTACAGCTTGGGTTGGTCTACTATTATCCTACTGAACAGTACAGCTTGGGTTGGTCTACTATTATCCTACTGACCAGTACAGCTTGGGTTGATCTACTATTATCCTACTGACCAGTACAGCTTGGGTTGATCTACTATTATCCTACTGACCAGTGCAGCTTGGGTTGGTCTACTATTATCCTACTGAACAGTACAGCTTGGGTTGGTCTACTATTATCCTACTGAACAGTACAGCTTGGGTTGGTCTACTATTATCCTACTGACCAGTACAGCTTGGGTTGGCCTGACTGTGAAAGACCAATATGGGATTCATCATTTTAGGTCATTCAGAGTGTATATCACTGTTTCTCATGCTGTTCACACAGGGGGCCTTTCCTTCACTGGGCCGTTTGGAAAATGTTTTGCTAAATTAGAGTACTGTATACCCACTTCTCCAGGCACCACTACACCACTGGCCGACACAAGAGCTTTCAACATACCAGTATTTAGTTTGGAAACTTTCTAAAGAAATGCTGGTATAAATAATACAAAATTAAAATACGTCAAATTATCAATTTATTTGTTTCTAAAGTGGTTGCACTGCTGTGACAAACAGTTGTACTGCACTACAGTGCTAAAATAATCGATATTCTCAAAGTTGATCTTGTCTTTGCAGGGGGACTCTTATTTAGAAGTAAATAATCTGATGTTGTGCTGCCTGCATATTATCCTGCTGCTAGCAGAACGGTAATATAGGCTTTTAACCTCGAATATTTGTACGGTGTGCTGCGAGGTACAAACTTCAGAGATCTCTACAGAGAGCCAGATCAATAAGAGGTTCTTTCCACAAGGGGGCAACAAACGCCAGTTAATATTCCAGAATAGAGCACCACAGAATATATAGGCTCCCTTTGCTAAGTGGTCAATGTGGAGATCCTCTGGCCTGGGCCAGGCCTGCATCCCAAAAGTATTTACTGCTTCCTGAAGTGTGCACTCGTTCACTACTCCCCATAAAGTGTAAAAGCATTGGATTGGTGAAGGCATAGGTTAAAGCATGAGTTTCCATACTAATCAATTCCTGTCAAATCCTATCCATGAAGGGAAGTGAACAAGTGCACACTTTGGGAGGAAGGAGAGATTATTGGGGCACAGACCAGGTATGCAGACGTTTCCCAGCCCAGTACCACTTCAACACATACCAATCAATCAATATATCATCAAATCCTTTATGATTAGCCAATTTAACTTCAGGCGTTTCAGTGGTGGTCTGGAACAAAATCCTGCAAGGCCTGTATCTCTCCAGGGTTGGTGGGTCACTGTATCTCTCCAGGGTTGGTGGGTGACTGTATCTCTCCAGGGTTGGTGGGTGACTGCATCTCTCCAGGGTTGGTGGGTGACTGTATCTCTCCAGGGTTGGTGGGTGACTGTATCTCTCCAGGGTTGGTGGGTGACTGTATCTCTCCAGGGTTGGTGGGTGACTGTATCTCTCCAGGGTTGGTGGGTGACTGTATCTCTCCAGGGTTGGTGGGTGACTGTATCTCTCCAGGGTTGGTGGGTGACTTCTGGACCCTGACCAGACATGAAGTAGTTGGCTCTGCATTTACACTCACAGCAAACCCACCTATCACCACACACACACACACACACACACACACACACACACACACACACACACACACACACACACACACACACACACACACACACACACACACACACACACACACACCAGGACAACAATACATCATAGTCTATGGAGGATAAATAACTACACACCAGGACAACAATACATCATAGTCTATGGTGGATAAATAACTACACACCAGGACAACAATACATCATAGTCTATGTGGAGGATAAATAACTACACACCAGGACAACAATACATCATAGTCTATGGAGGATAAATAACTACACACCAGGACAACAATACATCATAGTCTATGGAGGATAAATAACTACACACCAGGACAACAATACATCATAGTCTATGGAGGATAAATAACTACACACCAGGACAACAATACATCATAGTCTATGTGGATAAATAACTACACACCAGGACAACAATACATCATAGTCTATGTGGAGGATAAATAACTACACACCAGGACAACAATACATCATAGTCTATGTGGAGGATAAATAACTACACACCAGGACAATAATACATCATAGTCTATGTGGAGGATAAATAACTACACACCAGGACAACAATACATCATAGTCTATGGAGGATAAATAACTACACACCAGGACAACAATACATCATAGTCTATGTGGATAAATAACTACACACCAGGACAATAATACATCATAGTCTATGTGGATAAATAACTACACACCAGGACAACAATACATCATAGTCTATGTGGAGGATAAATAACTACACACCAGGACAACAATACATCATAGTCTATGGAGGATAAATAACTACACACCAGGACAACAATACATCATAGTCTATGTGGAGGATAAGTAACTACACACCAGGACAACAATACATCATAGTCTATGGAGGATAAATAACTACACACCAGGACAACAATACATCATAGTCTGTGTGGAGGATAAATAACTACACACCAGGACAACAATACATCATAGTCTATGGAGGATAAATAACTACACACCAGGACAACAATACATCATAGTCTATGGAGGATAAATAACTACACACCAGGACAACAATACATCATAGTCTATGGAGGATAAATAACTACACACCAGGACAACAATACATCATAGTCTATGGAGGATAAATAACTACACACCAGGACAACAATACATCATAGTCTATGGAGGATAAATAACTACACACCAGGACAACAATACATCATAGTCTATGGAGGATAAATAACTACACACCAGGACAACAATACATCATAGTCTATGTGGAGGATAAATAACTACACACCAGGACAACAATACATCATAGTCTATGTGGAGGATAAATAACTACACACCAGGACAACAATACATCATAGTCTATGGAGGATAAATAACTACACACCAGGACAACAATACATCATAGTCTATGTGGAGGATAAATAACTACACACCAGGACAACAATACATCATAGTCTATGTGGAGGATAAATAACTACACACCAGGACAACAATACATCATAGTCTATGTGGATAAATAACTACACACCAGGACAACAATACATCATAGTCTATGGAGGATAAATAACTACACACCAGGAAAACAATACATCATAGTCTATGGAGGATAAATAACTACACACCAGGACAACAATACATCATAGTCTATGTGGATAAATAACTACACACCAGGACAACAATACATCATAGTCTATGTGGAGGATAAATAACTACACACCAGGACAACAATACATCATAGTCTATGGAGGATAAATAACTACACACCAGGACAACAATACATCATAGTCTATGGAGGATAAATAACTACACACCAGGACAACAATACATCATAGTCTATGTGGATAAATAACTACACACCAGGACAACAATACATCATAGTCTATGGAGGATAAATAACTACACACCAGGACAACAATACATCATAGTCTATGTGGAGGATAAATAACTACACACCAGGACAACAATACATCATAGTCTATGGAGGATAAATAACTACACACCAGGACAACAATACATCATAGTCTATGGAGGATAAATAACTACACACCAGGACAACAATACATCATAGTCTATGGAGGATAAATAACTACACACCAGGACAACAATACATCATAGTCTATGTGGATAAATAACTACACACCAGGACAACAATACATCATAGTCTATGGAGGATAAATAACTACACACCAGGACAGCAATACATCATAGTCTATGGAGGATAAATAACTACACACCAGGACAACAATACATCATAGTCTATGTGGAGGATAAATAACTACACACCAGGACAACAATACATCATAGTCTATGGAGGATAAATAACTACACACCAGGACAACAATACATCATAGTCTATGGAGGATAAATAACTACACACCAGGACAACAATACATCATAGTCTATGGAGGATAAATAACTACATTGATGTCTTCCCTTCTTAACTTCTCTGTTTCTGTTTGTTTGTAGTTTCTCACTGTTTGAATTAGCAGGTGTTATTATTAGCCCCTCATATGTGTGTGTATGAGAGACAGACAGATAGAGAGACAGAAAAACAGACAGAAAGAGAGAGAGACAGAGAGAGAGAGAGACACAGAGAGAGACACAGAGAGAGACAGAAAGACAGACAGACAAAAAGAGAGAGAGAGACACAGAGAGAGAGAGACACAGAGAGACAGAGAGACAGAGAGACAGACAGACAGACAGACAGACAGACAGACAGACAGACAGACAGACAGACAGACAGACAGACAGACAGACAGACAGACAGACAGACAGACAGACAGACAGACAGAAGAGTCCCCTAAGCAAGCTGGGCTCTGTTCACAAACACAAACAGACCCCACAGAGCCCCAGGACAGCAAACATATTAGACCCAACCAAATCATGAGAAAACAAAAAGATAATTACTTGACAGATTGGAAAGGATTAACAAAAAACAGAGCAAACTAGAATGTTATTTAGCCCTAAACAGAGAGTACACAGTGGCAGAATACCTGACCACTGTGACTGACCCAAACTTAAGGAAAGCTTTGACTATGTACAGACTCAGTGAGCATAGCCTTGCTATTGAGAAAGGCCGCCGTAGGCAGACCTCAAATTGTATTAGTTATGAGCCCCTAACCAACAATGCAGTTTAAAAAAAATATGGATAAGAATAAGAAATTAAAGTAAAAAGTAATTAAAGAGCAGCAGTAAAATAACAATAGCAATACTATATACAGGTGGGTACCTGGCTGTCAAGAGAAGACAGGCTATGTGCACACAGCCCACAAAAAGAAGTGGAAACTGAGATGCACTTCCTAACCTCCTGCCAAATGTATGACCAGTTAATTCATACTGTATGTTGTAGTCTGTCCAAGAGGAGAATCACACAAGACTGATCTCAGTTAATTCATACTGTATGTTGTAGTCTGTCCAAGAGGAGAATCACACAAGACTGATCTCAGTTAATTCATACTGTATGTTGTAGTCTGTCCAAGAGGAGAATCACACAAGACTGATCTCAGTTAATTCATACTGTATGTTGTAGTCTGTCCAAGAGGGGAATCACACAAGACTGATCTCAGTTAATTCATACTGTATGTTGTAGTCTGTCCAAGAGGAGAATCACACAGGACTGATCTCAGTTAATTCATACTGTATGTTGTAGTCTGTCCAAGAGGAGAATCACACAAGACTGATCTCAGTTAATTCATACTGTATGTTGTAGTCTGTCCAAGAGGGGAATCACACAAGACTGATCTCAGTTAATTCATACTGTATGTTGTAGTCTGTCCAAGAGGGGAATCACAGAAGACTGATCTCAGTTAATTCATACTGTATGTTGTAGTCTGTCCAAGAGGAGAATCACACAAGACTGATCTCAGTTAATTCATACTGTATGTTGTAGTCTGTCCAAGAGGAGAATCACACAAGACTGATCTCAGTTAATTCATACTGTATGTTGTAGTCTGTCCAAGAGGAGAATCACACAAGACTGATCTCAGTTAATTCATACTGTATGTTGTAGTCTGTCCAAGAGGGGAATCACACAAGACTGATCTCAGTTAATTCATACTGTATGTTGTAGTCTGTCCAAGAGGGGAATCACACAAGACTGATCTCAGTTAATTCATACTGTATGTTGTAGTCTGTCCAAGAGGGGAATCACACAAGACTGATCTCAGTTAATTCATACTGTATGTTGTAGTCTGTCCAAGAGAGGAATCACAAAAGACTGATCTCAGTTAATTCATACTGTATGTTGTAGTCTGTCCAAGAGGAGAATCACACAAGAATGATCTCAGTTAATTCATACTGTATGTTGTAGTCTGTCCAAGAGGAGAATCACACAAGACTGATCTCAGTTAATTCATACTGTATGTTGTAGTCTGTCCAAGAGGGGAATCACACAAGACTGATCTCAGTTAATTCATACTGTATGTTGTAGTCTGTCCAAGAGGGGAATCACACAAGACTGATCTCAGTTAATTCATACTGTATGTTGTAGTCTGTCCAAGAGGGGAATCACACAAGACTGATCTCAGTTAATTCATACTGTATGTTGTAGTCTGTCCAAGAGGAGAATCACACAAGACTGATCTCAGTTAATTCATACTGTATGTTGTAGTCTGTCCAAGAGGAGAATCACACAAGACTGATCTCAGTTAATTCATACTGTATGTTGTAGTCTGTCCAAGAGGAGAATCACACAAGACTGATCTCAGTTAATTCATACTGTATGTTGTAGTCTGTCCAAGAGATGAATCACACAAGACTGATCTCAGTTAATTCATACTGTATGTTGTAGTCTGTCCAAGAGATGAATCACACAAGACTGATCTCAGTTAATTCATACTGTATGTTGTAGTCTGTCCTAGAGGGGAATCACACAAGACTGATCTCAGTTAATTCATACTGTATGTTGTAGTCTGTCCAAGAGGGGAATCACACAAGACTGATCTCAGTTAATTCATACTGTATGTTGTAGTCTGTCCAAGAGGGGAATCACACAAGACTGATCTCAGTTAATTCATACTGTATGTTGTAGTCTGTCCAAGAGGGGAATCACACAAGACTGATCTCAGTTAATTCATACTGTATGTTGTAGTCTGTACAAGAGGGGAATCACACAAGACTGATCTCAGTTAATTCATACTGTATGTTGTAGTCTGTCCAAGAGGGGAATCACACAAGACTGATCTCAGTTAATTCATACTGTATGTTGTAGTCTGTCCAAGAGGGGAATCACACAAGACTGATCTCAGTTAATTCATACTGTATGTTGTAGTCTGTCCAAGAGGAGAATCACACAAGACTGATCTCAGTTAATTCATACTGTATGTTGTAGTCTGTCCAAGAGGAGAATCACACAAGACTGATCTCAGTTAATTCATACTGTATGTTGTAGTCTGTCCAAGAGGGGAATCACACAAGACTGATCTCAGTTAATTCATACTGTATGTTGTAGTCTGTCCAAGAGGAGAATCACACAAGACTGATCTCTGTTAATTCATACTGTATGTTGTAGTCTGTCCAAGAGGAGAATCACACAAGACTGATCTCTGTTAATTCATACTGTATGTTGTAGTCTGTCCAAGAGGAGAATCACACAAGACTGATCTCAGTTAATTCATACTGTATGTTGTAGTCTGTCCAAGAGGAGAATCACACAAGACTGATCTCAGTTAATTCATACTGTATGTTGTAGTCTGTCCAAGAGGGGAATCACACAAGACTGATCTCAGTTAATTCATACTGTATGTTGTAGTCTGTCCAAGAGGAGAATCACACAAGACTGATCTCAGTTAATTCATACTGTATGTTGTAGTCTGTCCAAGAGGAGAATCACACAAGACTGATCTCAGTTAATTCATACTGTATGTTGTAGTCTGTCCAAGAGAGGAATCACACAAGACTGATCTCATTTAATTCATACTGTATGTTGTAGTCTGTCCAAGAGGAGAATCACACAAGACTGATCTCAGTTAATTCATACTGTATGTTGTAGTCTGTCCAAGAGGGGAATAACACAAGACTGACAGCCTGTCATTTTATTAAAAGCATTCAGTTGATTACATGGCAGTTTAGAGAGAAACATCATAACAATAATCTACTTCATAATCAATAATCAATATCATAACATTTATAATCAATAACATCATTATCTATATACTACTAACAACATCATAACAATAATCTACATTATAATCAATATCATAACATTTATAATCAATAACATCATTATCTATATACTACAAACAACATCATAACAATAATCTACATCATAATCAATAATCAATATCATAACATTTATAATCAACAACATCATGAGAGGTAAATAACAACAACAACAAACAAAAATGACTTGAGAAAAAGATGACCCCTTTATTAAAAAACGTTTAAAAATACCAAGAATGACCAGATGATTATAATAATACATGAACTAAGATAAAGACAAAAGCAAAAAGCAATTTAATACATTCTGGAACACTAAACAGATGTAATTGAGCTACTCGCTTAAAATAATCAAAACCACATGTTACCCAGAACCCCATGTTACCCAGAACCCCATGTTACCCAGAACCCCATGTTACCCAAACCCCATGTTACCCAGAACCCCATGCTACCCAGAACCCCATGTTACCCAGAACCCCATGTTACCCAGAACCCCATGTTACCCAGAAACCCATGTTTCTCTGGTGGTAAAAACCAAACTAAAGGAATAATGGTGGTTACAGTCACTCCTTTTAGATTTCTTCTAAGGTTCTAGAAAGAGAAACTAATTCTGAACTTGTTATTAAAATTAGAACCACTTCAGGTTTGTCACCACATTTTAAACACCAGTCCACTGCTGAACATCCATTTAAAACACAAAACTGACCTAAGATCAGCATGTAGGGTCAGCTTCATTCTACTCCTACTCCGTCCCCTGGGCTGCTCTCTCCTCTCCCGGTCCAGCTTCAGCTCTGGAGCTCAGAGAGACCATCTCCATGGCATTGACATTAAGATCCATGCTGCTCACCCTGTTCACTCTCTTCTGCCTCCTGGTGGGCTAGGGAGACACAGCACCAACAGTCAGACATTTACTCTCAAGTATCTCCATTCTCTCTCCCTCCCTCTCCCCCTCACCCTCTCCCTCTAGTTTAAATGACTTGTAACGTCTGAGTAAATGTCTTTACCTTGTAGTACAGGTAGGAGATGGTGATGGCTGTCAGTAGGATCAGCAGCACTACAACGTGTCTGATGATGAAGGCTGGCAGAGGAGAGGCTGCAAACAGAAACACCTTTGATGAGGGGACTGATCATCATCACATAGATCTGTGGGAAATCTGTCAATGACAAAGTTATAAGTCTGGTTCATGTTCAGTTACCTGTGATGGTGAGGGAGAGGAGCTCACTCTCAGAGGAGAAGTTATGAGAGAAAACATCATTGTCATAAACACATCTGTAGTTCCCTTGGTGGGAGTCATCTGCAGCAGGGAAGAGGAAGGCAGCAGAGTGATTGACAGCTGGCTGGGTCTGGGTTCTGTTGGAGCCGGTGAACGTGAGGAGGAAGGAGCCTCCTGGGTACTGTGGCTGAGTGGAGCAGGTGATGGTGAAGCTGTAGCCCCTGAACACCTCGGGCCCCTGGTGGCCCCTGGAGACCCCTCCCATTGAGTCAGTAAGGGAGATATCAGGCTGGACCAGGAGATCTGTAACAATAACAGAGAACAAGAAAAACCTCTTCAACTAGTTTCCTATAGATATGACAATAACATCAGCATGTAACAGTGCTAGCCACCCTCCCTCACAGGGCAACATGAGTAGTGGGCCTACAGTCACTGAGACAACATATGTTCATATCAGGCTTAAGCAGGACATCTGGAACAAGAGGAGAGAAAAAGAAAACGTAGCTCCTCAACTACTTTCCTCATTTAGATATGACAATAACATGACATGTGACAGTGGTAGTGAGTAGAGACGTTCACTGAGATAACACTCAAATACAAAGCATTCTGGGATATTTAAGTTGTATTTGATTCCTACTTGACTGAGTGATCTATTTAGTAAAGCAGACTGACAAGCTAAACAGTCATCATGAGAGGTGCAGAGGAAGTTGTATGAATGAAGGAAATCAGTTGAATATAATTATAATATCTTGTTATTACCTGAGCAGATCACTGTGAGTCCAGGACAGAGATCATAACTTCTGGAACACTCCCTCAGTACAGACTCAGACCCAGAACAGATGACTTCAAACCTTCCAGTGGTGTTTCCAGGTAGTACTGAAACAGCGGAGCCACAACCCAGCTGTCTACACACTACTGCAGCTACACGTGTCCTGGCCCAGTTTTCAGCTCCCACAGTCCTCCACTCTCCCTGGTCGTACTGCTCCACTCCACCAGCACAGCGACTGCCTCCTCCCACCAGCCTCACATCATCAGGCTCTGAGAAAAGAAAAGAGAGAGACAGTAATCTTACTATTTTCTCACTAAAACACACCTATATTGTCTCTCATATTCTTCACTCCAGGTGAGAAACAATGTTGATTGAGTGACAAACTGTTTCTTACCTGAGCAGGTGAGTCCAACAGCATTACCAGGTAGACAGGTGTTGTTTTCTCTGTCTGAGGTGTCACAGTCCAGGAGAAGGGACTCTTTGCCTTTACACTGGAACTCTTTATCCCAGGTCTGACCCTCACCTTCTCCATAGAGCCCCCCCTGTAGAGCTGCAGGAGCCCCACAGCCAAGATCCCCACAGACTACCTCTGCATCCTGCCGGTCAAAGTCAGCTTCACACACTGAGGCCCAGGACTGATTGGACTTCACCTCCACTCTCCCAGAGCAGAGACCAGCTCCATCCACAAGCCGCACAGACTCTGGAGAAAAAGACTTAGTTGAACATTCAATCAGTTTTGTTGATGACACTGTCAAGGACTAAACACAAATATGTTGGATAAAAGATTGTAGTTTGCTATGTTTGATACTGTAAGAGGTAGAAATGGGTTCTTAGTCACTCAGGATAGGGTTGGGAATAATGCAGGCAGGAGACAGGAATAAGTTCACTTCACTTTATAGAAAATAAACAGCTGGACATCCATCAGGCAGCTTCACTTCAGTACCATCTGAACTACAATGATCTGCCCATGAACATCTCCCATAAACCAATATGACAAACACAAATATAATGTTTAAATACATCTGACATCTCTCCCTCTATTTAAATAAAATAAAAACACATAAAACATGATACATGGTAATATTGTATAATGTATAAATAAATCTCTCAATATGACCAGTCTCTTACCTGAACAGGTCACATGATGATAATATCTACTATAACAGTAACCAGGTCCTCCTATGAAGCCACACTGTCTAATAGAAGACGCATCTCCACTACAACTATATAGTGTGACTCCTCTTCTTCCATCTTCAGCCAGAGGTCCTCTAGATTCAGCTACAGGATTCCCACAGTCCATCTCTCTACACACAACCTTAACCTCTCTCATCATGCTCCATAACACAGAACATAGAACTGACCACTCTCCTCTGGTGAAGACTTCCACTGTCCCAGAACAGGAAGTGGTCCCATTCACCAGTCTGACTGAGAGTTCAGCTGTAAACAGCAGAGAGGAAAACACAGTGGTGAGGACTGATGATGACAGTGATTGTGTTATTCTAACAGCAGTAGTGCTTTGTGGTTGACAAGTATTAGTAGTTCCATAAAACACTACTTGTTATTGGGGTTTAGAATGGTTTGTATGGACACATGAATTTCTCCATGTGGGATAATAAAGTTGACTAATATTGAACTGCTATAATCACTGTAGATTTATGCTCTACCTACCTGGTGGACTGACGCTTTGAGCCTGGAGATCTGAGGAGAAAGAGAGAGACAGAGGAGAAAGAGAGAGAAAGAGACAGAGAGATCGAGAGAAACAAAGGAGAAAGGGAGGAGTCAAAGGAAGAGAGAGACAGAGGAGAAAGAGAGAGAAAGAGACAGAGAGATCGAGAGAAACAAAGGAGAAAGGGAGGAGTCAGAAGAAGAGAGAGACAGAGGTTAAATGAACATCAATATGACCTTTCATGATGTGATGGGGAAGACAGGCTTATCGTTGGTATGGTGCAACAACACCCATGTGTATATACACAATATATACAAAAGTATGTGGACACCCCTTCAAATTAGTGGATTCTATTTCAGCCACACCCCTTCCTGACAGATGTATTAATCAAGCACTCAGCCATGCAATCTCCATAGACAAACAATGGCAGTAGAATGGCCTTAATGAAGAGCTCAGTGACTTTCCCCTCTCTCCTCCCCCTCTTGTCTCCTCTTCTTCCCCTCGTCTCCCCCCTCTAGTCTTCTCCCCGTCTCTTCTTCTCTTCTCCCCCTCTCTTCTCTTCTTCTCCCCAACTCCTCTACACTTCACCCACCCCTCTTCACCCCCGCTTCTCTTCTCTTCTCCCCTCCCTTCTCCCCTCTCTTCTACTCTTCTCCCCCTCTCCTCCCCTCTCTTCTTCTCTCCTCACCCCTCTCCACTTCCTTCCTCTCCCCTCTCCTCCCCTCTCCTCCCCCTCTCCTCTCTTCTCCCCTTCTTCCCCTCTCCTATTCTCCCCCTCTCTTCTCCTCATCTCCCCCTCTCCTCTTCTTCCAATCCCATCCCCCCTCTCCTCTCCTCTCCTCTTCTCCCCCTCTCTTCTTACCCTCCCCTCCCCCCTCCCCCCTCTACTCTTCTACCCCTCTCCTCTTCTCCATTTCTCTTCTCCTCCCCTTCTGCCCCTCTCCTCTCATGTCCTTCCCACTCTCCTCTCCCCCCCTCTCTTCTAATCTTCTCCCCCTCTCGTCTCCTCTTCTTCCCCTCCCCCTCTCCTCTTCTCCCCCTCTCCTCTCCTCTCCTCTTCTCCCTCTCCTCTCCTCTTCTCCCCCTCTCCTCTTCTCCCCCTCTCCTCTTCTCCCCCTCTCCTCTCCTCTTCTCCCTCTCTCAGTATTTTCTTCTCTGCTCTCTTCTCCCCCTCTCCTCTTCTCCATCTCTCTTCTCTTCTCCCCACTTTTCTCCCCCTCTCCTCTCTTCTCCCCTTCTCTTCTCCTCCTCTCCCCTCTCCTTCACTTTCCTCCACACTCCTCCCCCCACTCCTCTCTTCTCCCCCTCTCCTCTAATCAAAGGTAAGGGAATATTTACAATAGTATATTTGATTTTAGATGGTTCCAAGATGGCGCTAAACGGTATCGCCTAGCCTATTTTTCTGAGCATAGCACCTCGTTTATTGCAAAGTGTGATTTCCCAGTAAAGTTATTTTTAAATCTGGCAATGCAGTTGCATTCACGAGATTAATTCTTTGAATGACAATATTACATTTTAACAATGTTTTCGAATAGTAATTTTGCAAATTGCAGCACTGATTCACCGGAAGCATTTGAGGGAAAATATTTTCTGAACATCACGCGCTGATGTAAAATGCTGTTTTTATATATAAATATGAACTTTATCGAACAAAAAATGCATGTATTGTGTAACATGATGTCCTAGGAGTGTCATCTGATGAAGATTGTCAAAGGTTAGTGCTGCGTTTAGCTGTGTTTTGGGTATTTGTGATGCATGCTAATTGCTTTGAAAATGGCAGTGTGATTATTTTTGGCAGGGTACTCTCCTAACATAATCTAATGTTTTGCTTTTGCTATAAAGCCTTTTTGAAATCGGACGACGTGGTTCGATTCAGGAGAGGTGTATCTTTCAAATGGTGTAAAATAGTTGTATGTTTGAGAAATTGGAATTATGGTATTTTTGAAATGCGATTTCACTGGCTGTTGAATAGTGTGGGATGGTCACGTCCCACCTTGCCCAGAGAGGTTAATCCAGCCGCTGTGTCAGATTTCAAAAAGGCTTTACGGCGAAAGCATACCATGCAATTATCTGAGGACAGCGCCCCGCTTACAAATGCATACAAACAATTTCAAGCCAAGTAGAGGAGTAACGAAAGTCAGAAATAGCGATAAAATGAATAACTTACCTTTGATGAACTTCATCTGGTTGCACTCACAAGAGTCCCTGTTACACAATAAATGTTTGTTTTGTTCGATAAAGTCCCTCTTTATATCCCAAAAACTCTGTTTTGTTGGCATGTTTTGTTCAGTAATCCACTGGCTCAAAGGCGGTTACAACAGTAGAATACATGCTAATAGTACCAGTAAAGTTCGTGGAAACGTCAAACAATGTTTTTTATTCATCCTCAGGTTGTCTATTGTCTTTATAATCGATAATATTTCAACCAGACAATAGCGTATTCAATACAAAGGAAAAAGAATGGAGGGCGCACTCCTGGTCGCACGCCAAAAATCTCTGGTTCATTCGACCGACCCTCATGAAAGGCTCTCATTCTTCTTCATTTCTCAGAATACAAGCCTGAAACAATGTCTAAAGACTGTTGACACCTAGTGGAAGCCATAGGAACTGCATTCTGGGTCCTATCCACTTATATGGTCGATAGGCTTTCAATGGAAAAACACTCACATCAAAAGAATCTCACATCAAAAGAATCCCACTTCCTGGATGGATTTTCCTCAGGTTTTCACCTGCCATATCATTTCTGTTATACTCACAGACAATATTTTAATGAGCCCTTTTTATGACACTAAAATAACCTTCAACTACAGTATATATGAAGGGATTATTGTCATTGTTACATTATATAGGCTACAGTAAGTTATATTCTTCCATTTTAAATAACAGGCTCTCCCACCATCTAGAATCACCAGGTCTGCTTGTAGATGAACAGAATGTCTTGGAAAGACAGACCTTTAGACCTCATAGGCCTGTCCAATACATTGTTGATTTTTTATTATTTATACTTTCCTTACAAGTTGGGATTTAAATTGATGTACACGCCATGATGTCTCAGTGAAAAATGTATTATATATTTATATTTTAATTATGAAAACAATTTAGAAAAATTCACTCAAATCCTGTTAAAATGTATATAGAGGTATTAGTCTCATGATACAGTATATAAATGATATTGTTCCATTTTAAACAGCCTAACAGGCTCTCCCACCATCTCTAATGATCTGGTCTGCTTGATGATGAACAAAATGTAGACCACAGCATGATTATTATATGACTACCACATCTCTGTACCCCCCCACACACAATCCATGTTTGGCAGATGCTCTTTTCATTTATAATTTAACCCTTAGTCAACAATTTCTGCGGCCGTGTGGAAATCTGTAAAGTCCGATCAGTTTGGCCTGTAAACTATGGAAAGATGAGACTCAGGAACACGATGATGTTCTCCGTTTTGCTCTACGACCCCATAAGCATCGTCTGAAGTCATACAGTCCATCTGCCAACTTCTGTCTGTAGTGTCAGAACCGTTTGGACAACACACTAACATGACCCCACTATGGAAAGGTGAGTCTCTCAGGAACACGTACAGGTTGTTATGATCTAGGACACACTAACATGACCCCACTATGGAAAGGTGAGTCTCTCAGGAACACGTACAGGTTGTTATGATCTAGGACGTCCACAAGCTTTACAAGACTCGTCTGAAGGTCTCCTGGTACCAGTTTAACACATTTATGGAAGTATATATATGGAGATAGTTTAGTTCCACAAAATAAGGGGTTAAATACAAGTAAAATAAATTAATGAGTTTCCTGATCTTTTTCCCCCAAAATGTACAAATCCCAGGACTATTTGGCCCTAAACAGACATTACACGGTGACAGACTATCTGATAGAAAACTGAGGAAAAATTTACAATGTACAAATGAAGTGAGCATAGCCTTGCTATTGAGAAAGGATTGAACTAGGCAGAGAGAAGACAGGCTATGTGCCCACTGCCCACAAAATGAGGTGGAAACTGAGCTGTACTTTCAAACTTCCTGCCAAATGTACAACGATATAAGAGACATATATTTCCCTCAGATTACAAGGACCCCAAAATAATTTGAAAACAAATATAATATTGACAAGCTCCTGTATCTGTTAGGTGAAATACCACAGTGAGCAATCATGGCAGCAGAATGTGTGACCTGTTGTGATGAGAACAGGGTAACCAGTGGAGAACAAACACCACAGTAAATAAAACCTAGGACTAGATTTATCACTTTAGTTCATTTCCCTTGACATTTGTACTTCTACTTTTTGTACACACAGCTCACACTCTCTTACAGACACCAGCTGACTGAGAGGGCCCTAGTGGAGCAATCTGGCTGAGAGGGCCCTAGTGGAGCCAGCTGACTGAGAGGGACCTAGTGGAGCCAGCTGACTGAGAGGGACCTAGTGGAGCCAGCTGGCTGAGAGGGCCCTAGTGGAGCCAGCTGGTTGAGAGGGCCCTAGTGTAGCCAGCTGGTTGAGAGTGCCCTAGAGGAGCCAGCTGGCTGAGAGTGCCCTAGAGGAGCCAGCTGGCTGAGAGGGCCCTAGAGGAGCCAGCTGGCTGAGAGGGCCCTAGTGGAGCCAGCTGGCTGAGAGTGCCCTAGAGGAGCCAGCTGGCTGAGAGGGCCCTAGTGTAGCCAGCTGCCTGAGAGGGCCCTAGTGTAGCCAGCTGGTTGAGAGGGCCCTAGAGGAGCCAGCTGGATGAGAGGGCCCTAGAGGAGCCAGCTGGATGAGAGGGCCCTAGTGGAGCCCAATGTCTTTTCATATCTGACTTCTCACCAGTGATGTCATCACAACCAGTCACCGGTGACCTGCACATTGACTCAGCTGGCTCCACTAGGGACCTCTCAACCATCTGAATTAGTCTGTGAGTTACTTTATACCCATGTAGAGACTGTTTTATTTTCTCTCAACCAGCTGGCTCCACGCTCTCATGTGCATGTGCTTCCCACCAAAATTGTTGCTCTGCATCCAGAGATGTTCCTTATGATGTCTGCACCCAGCTCATTATGTATCTGCCTGTCTGCATTATTCACCAGGGAAAGGAAACATTCTGTGAATACTGAAGCATTGCATCAACAAGGTGGCTCTGATAATATTGAAACATTGTATAAATGAACGAGGCGGCTCGGAGAAACTGAAACATTTAGTATCAACAAGACAACTCTGAGAATATTCATATTGTAACATAGTAGCCAACGTGGAGGCAGCAGGGCCAGCTTGTCTGTCTGATATTATTGTGTTGCCTACGCAGCATCTGGGTGCTCATTATATACTAAAACCAGCCCTACAGACACACTATAGCTAAATAACTAAAATATTTAATGACGTTATGCCAGCAATATTGATCTGTTCATCTTTTAATTCAGGAAGATAGACAAGCAACACTGATGGAGTGAGAGGTGGAAATGCATTATACCAGAGGTAGGTAGACTACAGGTAGGGATTAGGATGCAGACAGAGCAACACTGATGGAGTGAGAGGTGGAAATGCATTATACCAGAGGTAGGTCGACTACAGGTAGGGATTAGGATGCAGACAGAGCAACACTGATGGAGTGAGAGGTGGAAATGCATTATACCAGAGGTAGGTAGACTACAGGTAGGGATTAGGATGCAGACAGAGCAACACTGATGGAGTGAGAGGTGGAAATGCATTATACCAGAGGTAGGTAGACTACAGGTAGGGATTAGGATGCAGACAGAGCAACACTGATGGAGTGAGAGGTGGAAATGCATTATACCAGAGGTAGGTAGACTACAGGTAGGGATTAGGATACAGACAGAGAAACACTGATGGAGTGAGAGGTGGAAATGCATTATACCAGAGGTAGGTAGACTACAGGTAGGGATTAGGATGCAGACAGAGCAACACTGATGGAGTGAGAGGTGGAAATGCATTATACCAGAGGTAGGTAGACTACAGGTAGGGATTAGGATGCAGACAGAGCAACACTGATGGAGTGAGAGGTGGAAATGCATTATACCAGAGGTAGGTAGACTACAGGTAGGGATTAGGATGCAGACAGAGCAACACTGATGGAGTGAGAGGTGGAAATGCATTATACCAGAGGTAGGTAGACTACAGGTAGGGATTAGGATGCAGACAGAGCAACACTGATGGAGTGAGAGCTGGAAATGCATTATACCAGAGGTAGGTAGACTACAGGTAGGGATTAGGATGCAGACAGAGCAACACTGATGGAGTGTGAGGTGGAAATGCATTATACCAGAGGTAGGTAGACTACAGGTAGGGATTAGGATGCAGACAGAGCAACACTGATGGAGTGAGAGGTGGAAATGCATTATACCAGAGGTAGGTAGACTACAGGTAGGGATTAGGATGCAGACAGAGGATGTAGGCCTATTGTTTTACTTAACTAGGCAAGTCAGTTCAGAACAAATTCTTATTTACAATGACGGCCTAGGGACAGAACAACTGCCTTATTCAGGAGCAGAACGAGAGATTTTTACGTTGTCAGCTCGGGGATTCAATCTAGCAACCTTTCAGGTACAGGCCCAACGCTCTAACCCCTATAAGTAAGAAGTTTATTTTGGGCTCGCTAGGAGGCTATATCAGACCGCTTATACAGTACTGGACAACTAGGGTGAAAAAATGTTTTCCCCCAAAGTAAAAAAAAAATATATAATTACATTTGTTTTTTTTGTTTTTTTTCAGGGGGTGCTGCAGCACCCTCATCACGCCTACTTCCTTCAGCTATGCTCTGTCCACTCCACTCCTCTCTCTCTCCACTACTCTCTCCTCTGCCCTCCCCTCCTCTCTCTCCTCTGCCCTCCCCACCCCACCCCCTCCTCTCTCTCCACTACTCTCTCCTCTGTCCTCCCCACCCCACCCCCTTCTCTCTCTCCACTACTCTCTCCTCTGCCCTCCCCACCCCACCCCCTCCTCTCTCTCCACTACTCTCTCCTCTGCCCTCCCCACCCCACCCCCTCCTCTCTCTCTCCACTACTCTCTCCTCTGCCCTCCCCACCCCCTCCTTCCTCTCTCTCTCATTCTCTCTCTCTTCCTGACATGAAGCATCAGGCCTGTTGATCTTGACTCAGGTCGCAGACCTCTGGCATCGACACTCCTCCCTTCTCCTGCTCTAACATCAGACCAATATAATATATTGCACGTAATATATACTCTCTGTCATTTCTATTGTGACAGATACAATCAATCATTGACACACTGAATATACAACAGTCAGATGCATGACACCATCACAACTTAACTGACATTAGTGCCTGTCCCCAGATGGACAGTTAGGCTACAGTATAGTACATTTACAGGTGATCACATCATTGTCCTGCTTTGAGACACATTTTTACTGTCTGCTTCCAGCTGCATGTTATTTTACTAACCCTGCAAATTATAATATATATTACAATATCAAAACATATCTCAGTAACTGTCACAAGTGTATATTATCATAACAGCATCCTACCTGTGCGCCACAAGAGGGTCATCAGTATCACTGCAGGTATCATATCTGTCTCTAACTGGGGTTACTGTCAAGAAGAGTGGACTGAAGTGTGGAAAATACTGCTGGGCTATATGACTTCTCTCTTATTACTTCCTGACTTCTATGATGTGACAAACTTAAGCAGATGAGATCATTTAAACCCACCTAGCTACAGGAAACACTGACATTAGAAAAACTCCACAGGAAACTGCTGGCAGAGCAGCAAAGCTACACATAGTGTGTGCTATAATATCACCTCTAACTTTCTACTGCTTGAGTTCACCTCTTACCTGACCTCTTGTCAGGGTTGGGATCAGGTAGGCAGCAGGTAGGGGTCAGATTGGGATCAGGTAGGGAGCAGGTAGGGGTCAGATTGGGATCAGGTAGGGAGCAGGTAGGGGTCAGGTTGGGATCAGGTTGGGGTCAGGGTAGGGGTCATTGTTGGGGTCAGGTTGGGGTCAGGTAGGGGTCAGGTTGGGGTCAGGGTAGGGGTCATTGTTGGGGTCAGGTTGGGGTCAGGTAGGGAGCAGGTAGGGGTCAGATTGGGATCAGGTAGGGAGCAGGTAGGGGTCAGATTGGGATCAGGTTGGGGTCAGGGTAGGGGTCATTGTTGGGGTCAGGTTGGGGTCAGGTCAGCCTACAGCTGTGTCTGTAAACAACGACCCTATATGGAAGTAAATGACAACAAACTACATTCAAGTCTTGAGTTTATTCAAGTAGAAAAAGAAAAGAACAAAACAACATCAAGGTGAATCTGTTAGAAATCATCAATGACATCACATAACCTCACAGGTATCACAGTAGGATAGAAATTAACACTTGGTAGAATATATAACTTAAACATCCATGGTGGAGACATTAACACTTGGTAGAATATATAACTTAAACATCCATGGTGGAGACATTATCACTTGGTAGAATATATAACTTAAACATCCATGGTGGAGACATTAACACTTGGTAGACTATATAACTTAAACATCCATGGTGGAGACATTAACACTTGGTAGACTATATAACTTAAACATCCATGGTGGAGACATTAACACTTGGTAGACTATATAACTTAAACATCCATGGTGGTGACATTAACACTTGGTAGACTATATAACTTAAACATCATGGTGGAGACATTAACACTTGGTAGACTATATAACTTAAACATCCATGGTGGAGACATTAACACTTGGTAGACTATATAACTTAAACATCCATGGTGGAGACATTAACACTTGGTAGACTATATAACTTAAACATCCATGGTGGTGACATTAACACTTGGTAGACTATATAACTTAAACATCCATGGTGGTGACATTAACACTTGGTAGAATATATAACTTAAACATCCATGGTGGAGACATTAACACTTGGTAGACTATATAACTTAAACATCCATGGTGGTGACATTAACACTTGGTAGACTATATAACTTAAACATCCATGGTGGAGACATTAACACTTGGTAGACTATATAACTTAAACATCCATGGTGGAGACATTAACACTTGGTAGACTATATAACTTAAACATCCATGGTGGAGACATTAACAATTGGTAGAATATATAACTTAAACATCCATGGTGGAGACATTAACACTTGGTAGAATATATAACTTAAACATCCATGGTGGAGATGTCTGGGTAGGTTCCTAGTTCCTTGTCAATCATTTGCTTATTGGTGAAATCAGCAACCAGACATTATCTTTAAGTAAATCAATCATTCATTTATAAATGCAATTGCAGACAGAAGCTGACAATGGAAACACATAATGTATGTTTCAGAGTAAGTTCTGCATCCCACCTAAAGGCACAGCTGATTATATACATGTGATCACTACCTGGTGGTCTGATCACCTACGTCAATGTATGTGTGTATCAATAATCTGAGGTTACCTTATAAAGTAACCCAGTACAGTAGCTTCTCTGAATTCATTAGCATTGACCACTGTCACACAAGATCAACATGTCAAAACCAGACAGTGGTTACTTCTCTTTATCTAGTTTCTGTCTGACTCAGACCCAGCCTGCAGCTCACTCTCACAGCAGCCAGGGCTTAACCACAAAGACTAATATAGATGCTACTGCAACGTATAGTGGCAGAGTTTAGACACATAGCAACAGTATCTATTATAAGGCCTGCAGCAAAACATATGAATCGTAAAGTCCCCTTAATACATAATGGGGAGGGTCTCTGAGACCCTCCTCCTACATGACGAATACATTTTGATTTGATTTGAACGATGAGCTATCGTGCAGCTATGAGGCCAAGTAAAACTAATTCTAAAGGCTACTTACACAAGAGAGTGATGAGAGAAACACACAGCCTGTCCATCTGGTGGTCTGATGGTCTGATGGTGACTGTCAGAGAGTAGCTGGGTCTTTGAGTATAAAGGTCTTTGCTGCGTATTTCCGTGTTCAAGACTAGATGTACTTTACCATGAAAGGACATACGAGCAGCGATTGGTTCGATCGAGTGGAAAGTTTTCAACTCGTGGTCCTTTTCTCTGAAACCCATGTTGTGTGACATGAAGGGGATTGTCTAGCATCGAGGTAAACAGGTTTGGAAAATATTCAGCTTCTTTTCTGTGGTCGTTGTAGATAGCAACACCTAAATAGCAGCACCTGGTCAAGTCAACCTGCTGCAACATCATCAAACACAACATGAAGAACCAAACACTAATGTTGATGTAACTGTTGACCCATGAAAGAGAAGACACTTCTGACAGAGACCTATCATGTGAAAGAGACTTAAGGTTGGCATCTATAGCTGTAGCCTGCCAGTATTAATGTTTGATTTACCAAATTATGAGCATCCAGTAATCATAACATATACATCTCACTATGATCTGTGTCCTAAAATGTAGTATTTATCCACAAAACATCTTGGCCTCACCAATCTTGGACACCCTGAATTGAAGGCAGCCTGAAACTACAACCAGAAACTACAATAACCATGATCCTCTGGAGAGGATGTGATGTTACAGCCAAGCCAATTGTAGGTCTTTGTCTTTGTGGATGTATTTCTGTATCTAACAATCTCTTTTTATTCCGGGATAGTAGGACAACAAATAGGACAAAGACAGAAAGAGAAATGCACTCAGTGTGAAATGTGAGTTCATCATCAGGAGAATAGCAGCACGATGGCAACACCAACAGGAAGTAAGTGTGGGTTTCCTGTATAGTGAGTGTGTTTTCTGAGACAATCATGACTAGCTCTTATATGAGTACTGTAATGCCAACATCATGATGATGATCAACAATAGTAGTGGTCAATGTATGTATATATTTATATGTGTTTATATACATATATATGTGGGTATATGGGGGTGTGTCAATATGATTGTATATCATGCATACTCCTTTTTGTGTTGTTGCTACTCTGATACTGTTACTGACAGACCCAGCTACTCTGATACTGTTACTGACAGACCCAGCTACTCTGATACTGTTACTGACAGACCCAGTTACTCTGATACTGTTACTGACAGACCCAGCTACTCTGATACTGTTACTGACAGACCCAGCTACTCTGATACTGTTACTGACAGACCCAGCTACTCTGATACTGTTACTGACAGACCCAGCTACTCTGATACTGTTACTGACAGACCCAGCTACTCTGACACTGTTACTGACAGACCCAGTTACTCTGATACTGTTACTGACAGACCCAGCTACTCTGATACTGTTACTGACAGACCCAGTTACTCTGATACTGTTACTGACAGGCCCAGCTACTCTGACTCTGTTACTGACAGACCCAGCTACTCTGATACTGTTACTGACAGACCCAGTTACTCTGATACTGTTACTGACAGACCCAGTTACTCTGATACTGTTACTGACAGACCCAGCTACTCTGATACTGTTACTGACAGACCCAGCTACTCTGATACTGTTACTGACAGACCCAGCTACTCTGATACCGTTACTGACAGACCCAGTTACTCTGATACTGTTACTGACAGACCCAGCTACTCTGGTACCGTTACTGACAGACCCAGCTACTCTGATACTGTTACTGACAGACCCAGCTACTCTGATACTGTTATACTGATAGATCCAGCTACTCTGACACTGTTACTGACAGACCCAGCTACTCTGACTCTGTTACTGACAGACCCAGCTACTCTGATACTGTTACTGACAGACCCAGCTACTCTGATGCTGTTACTGACAGACCCAGATACTATGATACTGTAACTGACAGACCCAGCTACTCTGATACTGTAACTGACAGACCAGCTACTCTGATACTGTTACTGACAGACCCAGCTACTCTGATACTGTTACTGACAGACCCAGCTACTCTGATACTGTTACTGACAGACCCAGTTACTCTGATACTGTTACTGACAGACCCAGCTACTCTGATACTGTTACTGACAGACCCAGATACTCTGATACTGTTACTGACAGACCCAGATACTCTGATACTGTTACTGACAGACCCAGCTACTCTGATACTGTTACTGACAGACCCAGCTACTCTGATACTGTTACTGACAGACCCAGATACTCTGATAATGTTACTGACAGACCCAGCTACTCTGATACTATTACTGACAGACCCAGCTACTCTGATACTGTTACTGACAGACCCAGCTACTCTGATAATGTTGCTGACAGACCCAGCTACTCTGATACTGTTACTGACAGACCCAGCTACTCGGACACTGTTACTGACAGACCCAGATACTCTGATCCTGTTACTGACAGACCCAGATACTCTGATCCTGTTACTGACAGACCCAGCTACTCTGATCCTGTTACTGACAGACCCAGCTACTCTGATGCTGTTACTGACAGACCAAGATACTGTAACTGACAGACCCAGCTACTCTGATACTGTAACTGACAGACCCAGCTACTCTGATACTGTAACTGACAGACCCAGCTACTCTGATACTGTTACTGACAGACCCAGCTACTCTGATACTGTTACTGACATCCCAGCTACTCTGATACTGTTACTGACAGACCCAGCTTCTCTGAAACTGTTACTGTCAGACCCAGCTACTCTGACACTGTTACTGTCAGACCCAGCTACTCTGACAATGTTACTGACAGACCAGCTACTCTGATACTTTTGCTTACAGACCCAGCTACTCTGATACTGTTACTGACAGACCCAGCTACTCTGATGCTGTTACTGACAGACCCAGATACTATGATACTGTAACTGACAGACCCAGCTACTCTGATACTGTTACTGATAGACCCAGCTACTCTGATACTGTTACTGACAGACCCAGCGACTCTGATACTGTTACTGACAGACCCAAATTTTCTGAAACTGTTACTGACAGACCCAACTTTTCTGAAACTGTTACTGTCAGACCCAGCTACTCTGACAATGTTACTGACAGACCAGCTACTCTGATACTGTTACTGACAGACCCAGTTACTCTGATACTGTTACTGACAGACCCAGCTACTCTGATACTGTTACTGACAGACCCAGTAAATCTGATACTGTTACTGACAGACCCAGCTACTCTGATACTGTAACTGACAGACCCAGCTACTCTGATACTGTTACTGACAGACCCAGCTACTCTGATACTGTTACTGACAGACCCAGCTACTCTGATACTGTTACTGACAGACCCAGCTACTCTGACACTGTTACTGACAGACCCAGCAACTCTGACGCTGTTACTGACAGACCCAGCAACTCTGATGCTGTTACTGACAGACCCAGCTACTCTGATGCTGTTACTGACAGACCCAGCTACTCTGTTACTGTTACTGACAACCCAGCTACTCTGATACTGTTACTGACAGACCCAGCTACTCTGACACTGTTACTGTCAGACCCAGCTACTCTGACAATGTTACTGACAGACCAGCTACTCTGATACTGTTACTTACAGACCCAGCTTCTCTGATACTGTTACTGACAGACCCAGATACTCTGATACTGTTACTGACAGACCCAGTTACTCTGATACTGTTACTGACAGACCCAGCTACTCTGTTACTGTTATTGACAGACCCAGCTACTCTGTTACTGTTATTGACAGACCCAGCTACTCTGTTACTGTTATTGACAGACCCAGCTACTCTGACACTGTTACTGACAGACCCAGCTACTCTGATACTGTTACTGACAGACCCAGCTACTCTGATACTGTTATTGACAGACCCAGTTACTCTGATACTGTTACTGACAGACCCAGTTACTCTGATACTGTTACTGACAGACCCAGTTACTCTGATACTGTTACTGACAGACCCAGCTACTCTGATAATGTTACTGACCGACCCATCTACTCTGATACTGTTACTGACAGACCCAGCTACTCTGATACTGTTACTGACAGTCCCAGCTACTCTGATACTGTTACTGACAGACCCAGTTTCTCTGATACTGTTACTGACAGACCCAGTTACTCTGATACTGTTACTGACAGACCCAGCTACTCTGACGCTGTTACTGACAGACCCAGCAACTCTGACGCTGTTACTGACAGACCCAGCTACTCTGACGCTGTTATTGACAGACCCAGCTACTCTGACGCTGTTACTGACAGACCCAGATACTCTGACACTGTTACTGACAGACCCAGTTACTCTGACACTGTTACTGACAGACCCAGTTACTCTGACACTGTTACTGACAGACCCAGCTGCTCTGACTTTGTTACTGACAGACCCAGCTACTGTGACTCTGTTACTGACAGACCCAGCTACTCTGACACTGTTACTGACATACCAGCTACTCTGACTCTGTTGCTGACAGACCAGCTGCTCTGATACTGTTACTGACAGACCCAGCTACTCTGATACTGTTACTGACAGACCCAGCTACTCTGATACTGTTACTGACAGACCCAGCTACTCTGATACTGTTATTGACAGACCCAGTTACTCTGATACTGTTACTGACAGACCCAGTTACTCTGATACTGTTACTGACAGACCCAGCTACTCTGATACTGTTACTGACAGACCCAGTTACTCTGATACTGTTACTGCCAGACCCAGCTACTCTGATACTGTTACTGACAGACCCAGCTACTCTGATACTGTTACTGACAGACCCAGCTACTCTGATACTGTTAATGCCAGACCCAGCTACTCTGATACTGTTACTTACAGACCCAGCTACTCTGATACTGTTACTGACAGACCCAGTTACTCTGATACTGTTACTGAAAGACCCAGCTACTCTGATACTGTTACTGGCAGACCCAGCTACTCTGATACTGTTACTGACAGACCCAGCTACTCTGATACTGTTACTGACAGACCCAGTTACTCTGATACTGTTATTGACAGACCCAGCTAATCTGATACTGTTACTGACAGACCCAGTTACTCTGATACTGTTACTGACAGACCCAGCTACTCTGATACTTTTACTTACAGACCCAGCTACTTTGATACTGTTACTGACAGACCCAGCTACTCTGACACTGTTACTGACAGACCCAGATACTGTGACGCTTTAACAGACAGACCCAGCAACTCTGACGCTGTTACTGACAGACCCAGCAACTCTGACGCTGTTACTGACAGACCCAGCTACTCTGACGCTGTTACTGACAGACCCAGATACTCTGACCCTGTTACTGACAGACCCAGCTACTCTGACGCTGTTACTGACAGACCCAGCAACTCTGACACTGTTACTGACAGATCCAGCTACTCTGACGCTGTTACTGACAGACCCAGCTACTCTGACGCTGTTACTGACAGACCCAGCTACTCTGACGCTGTTTTTGACAAACCCAGCTACTCTAACGCTGTTACTGACAGACCCAGCAACTCTGACGCTGTTACTGACAGACCCAGCTACTCTGACGCTGTTACTGACAGACCCAGATACTCTGACCCTGTTACTGACAGACCCAGTTACTCTGATACTGTTACTGACAGACCCAGTTACTCTGATACTGTTACAGACAGACCCAGCTACTCTGATACTGTTACTGACAGACCCTGCTACTCTGATACTGTTACTGACAGACCCAGTTACTCTGATACTGTTACTGACAGACCCAGCTACTCTGATACTGTTACTGGCAGACCCAGCTACTCTGATACTGTTACTGACTGACCCAGTTACTCTGATACTGTTATTGACAGACCCAGCTGCTCTGATACTGTTACTGACAGACCCAGTTACTCTGATACTGTTACTGACAGACCCAGCTACTCTGATACTGTTACTGACAGACCCAGCTACTCTGATACTGTTACTGACAGACCCAGCTACTCTGATTCTGTTACTGACAGACCCAGCTACTCTGACTCTGTTACTGACAGACCCAGCTACTCTGATACTGTTACTGACAGACCCAGCTACTCTGATACTGTTACTGACAGACCCAGCTACTCTGATACTGTTACTGACAGACCCAGCTACTCTGATTCTGTTACTGACAGACCCAGCTACTCTGACTCTGTTACTGACAGACCCAGATACTCTGATACTGTTACTGACAGACCCAGATACTCTGATACTGTTACTGACAGACCCAGCTACTCTGATACTGTTACTGACAGACCCAGCTACTCTGACACTGCTCCTCAGACCTGAAACCCAGGCCCCCCTTAACCCCTCCCCTACAGAGCAGCAGCACTAGCTGAGTAAACCACAGCTACACAAAAAGGACTCGGCATGCATGTGCAATCATCTACAAACACACTCACACAGTACACAGGAAACCCACATTGACTTCCTGTTGCCATGGTGTTGCTAAACTCATGACGATGAGCTCACACGTGTTCACACTAAGTAAATTTCTCACTCTGTCTCGGTCCTATTTGTTTCCCCACTGTTCCTTTAGCTGTTAAACTACAACTGGTTTGGACGTACCATCACATCCACTCCAGAGTTTCATGGTCATTGTAGTTTCTGGCTTCCTTCAAGTCTGGCTGCCAACTGTAGATTAAAGTGTGCAGAGAAGTCAAGGGAAGTTCATCTGTCACAGTAGAAAGTCGGACACTGTAGTGGTTTTCCAACAGCATGACTCAGATCAACATGTCAGTGTCAACATAGCTGCTGGTGTTTCTAAAAGTTTTTCTTTATACATTTCTAAAGAACCTTTACTATACCCCCATATCACTCACTGACAAACTGAAAACATAACGTATGTACTGTTAATTGGTTAGAGAGAGGTCACAAATATCACTACATTTTATCATCTGTTGCTTTACAATCATGACAAGGAGGTTCCTGTTTCAGTCACATCTTCCGTCACGTTCCAGGAGGTCGAACAATGAAGCTGCTGCAGCCATTTCATCAACATCTGCATGACCTTTGGTCACATGGTTTTAGTCAAGTTCATGTAGTCGCAAGTCAGACAGTTTTTATAACCATAATGCAACACACTCTGAAAGGCGGTCACCAACTCGACAGAAGTGATCCGCTCGAACGCGTCCATGGTTTTCATGTCAGGGTGAGGCCTAGATATTTGGTGGATAAATACTACATTTTGGGAATCCTGAAATAGTTAATGCAGATCAGGTTTTAAATGTTGTGATTACTGGATGTTCATCATTTGATAAATCAAACATTAAAACTGGCAGGATACAGGTATAGAGGCCAACCTTACGTCTCTGTCTCATGATAGGTCTCTGTGTTCATGATACGTCTCTGTCACATGATAGGTCTCTGTCTCATGATAGGTCTCTGTCTCATGATAGGTCTCTGTCACATGATAGGTCTCTGTCTCATGATAGGTCTCTGTCTCATGATAGGTCTCTGTCTCATGATAGGTCTCTGTCACATGATAGGTCTCTGTCTCATGATAGGTCTCTGTCTCATGATAGGTCTCTGTCACATGATAGGTCTCTGTCTCATGATAGGTCTCTGTCTCATGATAGGTCTCTGTCTCATGATAGGTCTCTGTCTCATGATAGGTCTCTGTCACATGATAGGTCTCTGTCTCATGATAGGTCTCTGTCTCATGATAGGTCTCTGTCACATGATAGGTCTCTGTGTCATGATAGGTCTCTGTCTCATGATAGGTCTCTGTCTCATGATAGGTCTCTGTCACATGATAGGTCTCTGTCTCATGATAGGTCACTGTCACATGATAGGTCACTGTCTCATGATAGGTCTCTGTCTCATGATAGGTCTCTGTCACATGATAGGTCTCTGTCTCATGATAGGTCTCTGTCTCATGATAGGTCTCTGTCACATGATAGGTCTCTGTGTCATGATAGGTCTCTGTCTCATGATAGGTCTCTGTCTCATGATAGGTCTCTGTCTCATGATAGGTCTCTGTCTCATGATAGGTCTCTGTCACATGATAGGTCTCAGTCTCATGATAGGTCTCTGTCTCATGATAGGTCTCTGTCTCATGATAGGTCTCTGTCAGAAGTGTCTTCTCTTTCAAGGGTCAAGAGTTACATCAACATTAGTGTTTGGTTCTTCATGTTGTGTTTGATGATGTTGCAGCAGGTTGACTTGACCAGGTGCTGCTAGTTAGGTGTTGCTATCTACAACGACCACATCAAAGAAGCTGAATATTTTCCAAACCTGTTTACCTCGATGCTAGATAATCCTCTTCCTGTCACAACATGCGTTTCTGAGAAAAGGACCACAAGCTGAAAACTTTCCATTCAATCGAACCAATCGCTGCTCGTATGTCCTTTCATGGTAAAGTACATCTAGTCTTGAACACAGAAATACGCAGCAAAGACCTTGTTACTCAAAGACCCAGCTACTCTCTGACAGTCACCATCAGACCATCAGACCACCAGATGGACAGGCTGTGTGTTTCTCTCATCACTCTCTTGTGTAAGTAGCCTTTAGAATTAGTTTTACTGGGCCTCACAGCTGCACGATAGCTCATCGTTTGATGTGGTTTTATAGTTCTCTATATTTACTAACCTACACTTTTTGGTTCCAGTCAGAACACTTTTGGGTTCTAATTAGAACACTCTGTTGAAATGGTTCAATCTTGAACCCAAAAGGGCTCTACCTGGAACCAAAAGGGTTATTCTAAGGGTTCTCCTATGGGGACAGCCAAAGTACCCTTTTTACTAAGAGTGTAGTGTGTACGTGCTGTTACTTTGCATGCTATCTTTGTTTTTGGCGGATGATGGCATGCCATAGCTCTCTGTAGTTGCCATAGCTCTCTGTTGTTGCCATAGCTCTCTGTAGTTGCCATAGCTCTCTGTTGTTGCCATTGCTCTCTGTTGTTGCCATAGCTCTCTGTTGTTACCATAGCTCTCTGTTGTTGCCATAGCTCTCTGTTGTTGCCATAGCTCTCTGTTGTTGCCATTGCTCTCTGTTCTGAGACCAGTGTCTCGGCAGATGTTGTCCATGTTGGTTTCATGTGGTGTTCCTGAGGGTGAACCCACAATATGAGACTGTAGAAAGTGAATCATATCCAAACAAGATTCTGGTTCTTTCTAACACTGTTCCTCTGCTACCTGTAGGTGCTGTTTCCTCCAGTCAGTTCATCCTAACACTGTTCCTCTGCTACCTGTAGGTGCTGTTTCCTCCAGTCAGTTCATCCTAACACTGTTCCTCTGTTACCTGTAGGTGCTGTTTCCTCCAGTCAGTTCATCCTAACACTGTTCCTCTGTTACCTGTAGGTGCTGTTTCCTCCAGTCAGGATGGGATCTCTGCAGCAGAGGTGGAGCTGAGAGTCAGACCAGGAGACAATGTTGTTCTTCACTGTGACATCAGACAGACCATAGAAACAGTCTGGATCAGAAACTGTTCTCGTGGGAGTGAAACGTGTGAGGTTTCTGTCTTCAAGTCGCTAAAGATCCCTGTCCCACGCTTCACTTTCCTATGGAGGCGGTCTCTGAGATTCAATGACTTGCTGATTGAGAACATCACTGAGTCTGACCTGGGACTGTACTACTGCGCCACCATGGGGACAGAACAGCAGAATAGATCCGACGGGGCTGTATATTACCTGGAGGTCTATCGCTATGGAAACATCACCACTAGGATTTCCTTTGGTGAGAACAAACTCCTTTTCTTTTTTACATGTTTCTGTTTGATCGATTGGTTTCATTTGGAAAAAGTCTAGAAAGTGTATAAATGTCTTTACGTGACTAAAATTGATGGAGGAACATTTATTTAACCTTTGTATCATCATAAGATTTTTACTGTCAACAATATCAGTGTAAACACAATATTTCCATTTCCCTTGGTGTAATGTAGAAAGGACACACTGATTGATTGGTCTGAAAAGAACATAGAAAGTTGCCCACTGATAATGTACCTCACCATTAAACAGAGAACATCCAGGACAACCCTGACCCTGAATGTGGTCTGAGCTGGGTCCTGGTACTGGCCTCCAAATCTCTGTTCCTGCTCCTCATTCCTGCTGCCTTCTGGGTCGGAAAAATACACAGTGAGTCAGCAGGACATTGGGGGATACATGCCTACGGATATCAGTTAGTTTTGTTATGTATCAAATACACAGTGACTCAGCAGGACATTGGGGGATACATGCCTACTGATATCAGTTAGTTTTGTTATGTATCAAATACACAGTGACTCAGCAGGACATTGGGGGATACATGAATACTGATATCAGTTAGTTTTGTTATGTATCAAATACACAGTGAGTCAGCAGGACATTGGGGGATACATGCCTACTGATATCAGTTAGTTTTGTTATGTATCAAGGTGTTTGTCATGATAGCAGTTGATGTTATTCTTCAATAACACAGACCCCAAAGCAAATCAGGGGGAGAAAAAGTGGTTTATTCAAAGAGAAGGAATCATAGATGTTATGCTGGGAAGTAGATGGTCATTCTTCCCTGTCCTAGCTAGCCTGTGGTCGACCAATTAGAATTCCTTGCAGTAAAATTGGGCCAATGGCCAAATAACAAGTATCCTGTTTCAGGCTCAATGTATAGACGATTTGGACCAATGAGAACTTGACATGTAGCTATGAGTCCCGGACTGAAATCCCTACACAGATGTTGAACTGAAAAACAACTATTTCTATTGATCATTCATGCCCCATTGACCTCTAGTCCTCTGTGTTGTGTATTATCTTACAATATTGTTACAGTCCCTTACTGAATGACATGTCTGTTATTCCCTACTGATTATGACGAATATCTGTTGACGTGTGTACTAGTTTTAATGTTTGTTTTTTTATATTAGGAGCAAGGAGGAATGCCAGAAAATAACCAGAGACCAGTCATTCTCCATGACACCACTGTAGTTGTTATGTCCCCTGAGAGACCAGAGACCAGTCATTCTCCATGACACCACTGTAGTTGTTATGTCCCCTGAGAGACCAGAGACCAGTCATTCTCCATGACACCACTGTAGTTGTTATGTCCCCTGAGAGACCAGAGACCAGTCATTCTCCATGACACCACTGTAGTTGTTATGTCCCCTGAGAGACCAGAGACCAGTCATTCTCCATGACACCACTGTAGTTGTTATGTCCCCTGAGAGACCAGAGACCAGTCATTCTCCATGACACCACTGTAGATGTTATGTCCCCTGAGAGACCAGAGACCAGTCATTCTCCATGACACCACTGTAGATGTTATGTCCCCTGAGAGACCAGAGACACGTCATTCTCCATGACACCACTGTAGATGTTATGTCCCCTGAGAGACCAGAGACCAGTCATTCTCCATGACACCACTGTAGTTGTTATGTCCCCTGAGAGACCAGAGACCAGTCATTCTCCATGACACCACTGTAGATGTTATGTCCCCTGAGAGACCAGAGACCAGTCATTCTCCATGACACCACTGTAGTTGTTCTGTCCCCTGAGAGACCAGAGACCAGTCATTCTCCATGACACCACTGTAGTTGTTATGTCCCCTGAGAGACCAGAGACCAGTCATTCTCCATGACACCACTGTAGTTGTTATGTCCCCTGAGAGACCAGAGACCAGTCATTCTCCATGACACCACTGTAGTTATGTCCACAGAGAGACCAGAGACCAGTCATTCTCCATGACACCACTGTAGTTGTTATGTCCACTGAGAGACCAGAGACCAGTCATTCTCCATGACACCACTGTAGTTGTTATGTCCCCTGAGAGACCAGAGACCAGTCATTCTCCATGACACCACTGTAGATGTTATGTCCCCTGAGAGACCAGAGACCAGTCATTCTCCATGACACCACTGTAGTTGTTATGTCCCCTGAGAGACCAGAGACCAGTCATTCTCCATGACACCACTGTAGATGTTATGTCCCCTGAGAGACCAGAGACCAGTCATTCTCCATGACACCACTGTAGATGTTATGTCCCCTGAGAGACCAGAGACACGTCATTCTCCATGACACCACTGTAGATGTTATGTCCCCTGAGAGACCAGAGACCAGTCATTCTCCATGACACCACTGTAGATGTTATGTCCCCTGAGAGACCAGAGACCAGTCATTCTCCATGACACCACTGTAGTTGTTATGTCCCCTGAGAGACCAGAGACCAGTCATTCTCCATGACACCACTGTAGATGTTATGTCCCCTGAGAGACCAGAGACCAGTCATTCTCCATGACACCACTGTAGTTGTTATGTCCCCTGAGAGACCAGAGACCAGTCATTCTCCATGACACCACTGTAGTTGTTATGTCCCCTGAGAGACCAGAGACCAGTCATTCTCCATGACACCACTGTAGTTGTTATGTCCCCTGAGAGACCAGAGACCAGTCATTCTTCATGACACCACTGTAGTTGTTATGTCCCCTGAGAGACCAGAGACCAGTCATTCTCCATGACACCACTGTAGTTGTTATGTCCCCTGAGAGACCAGAGACCAGTCATTCTCCATGACACCACTGTAGTTGTTATGTCCCCTGAGAAACCAGAGACCAGTCATTCTCCATGACACCACTGTAGTTGTTATGTCCCCTGAGAGACCAGAGACCAGTCATTCTCCATGACACCACTGTAGTTGTTATGTCCCCTGAGAGACCAGAGACCAGTCATTCTCCATGACACCACTGTAGTTGTTATGTCCCCTGAGAGACCAGAGACCAGTCATTCTCCATGACACCACTGTAGTTGTTCTGTCCCCTGAGAGACCAGAGACCAGTCATTCTCCATGACACCACTGTAGTTGTTATGTCCCCTGAGAGACCAGAGACCAGTCATTCTCCATGACACCACTGTAGATGTTATGTCCCCTGAGAGACCAGAGACCAGTCATTCTCCATGACACCACTGTAGATGTTATGTCCCCTGAGAGACCAGAGACCAGTCATTCTCCATGACACCACTGTAGATGTTATGTCCCCTGAGAGACCAGAGACCAGTCATTCTCCATGACACCACTGTAGATGTTATGTCCCCTGAGAGACCAGTCATTCTCCATGACACCACTGTAGTTGTTATGTCCCCTGAGAGACCAGAGACCAGTCATTCTCCATGACACCACTGTAGATGTTATGTCCCCTGAGAGACCAGAGACCAGTCATTCTCCATGACACCACTGTAGATGTTATGTCCCCTGAGAGACCAGAGACACGTCATTCTCCATGACACCACTGTAGATGTTATGTCCCCTGAGAGACCAGAGACCAGTCATTCTCCATGACACCACTGTAGATGTTATGTCCCCTGAGAGACCAGAGACACGTCATTCTCCATGACACCACTGTAGATGTTATGTCCCCTGAGAGACCAGAGACCAGTCATTCTCCATGACACCACTGTAGATGTTATGTCCCCTGAGAGACCAGAGACCAGTCATTCTCCATGACACCACTGTAGTTGTTATGTCCCCTGAGAGACCAGAGACCAGTCATTCTCCATGACACCACTGTAGATGTTATGTCCCCTGAGAGACCAGAGACCAGTCATTCTCCATGACACCACTGTAGTTGTTATGTCCCCTGAGAGACCAGAGACCAGTCATTCTCCATGACACCACTGTAGTTGTTATGTCCCCTGAGAGACCAGAGACCAGTCATTCTCCATGACACCACTGTAGTTGTTATGTCCCCTGAGAGACCAGAGACCAGTCATTCTTCATGACACCACTGTAGTTGTTATGTCCCCTGAGAGACCAGAGACCAGTCATTCTCCATGACACCACTGTAGTTGTTATGTCCCCTGAGAGACCAGAGACCAGTCATTCTCCATGACACCACTGTAGTTGTTATGTCCCCTGAGAAACCAGAGACCAGTCATTCTCCATGACACCACTGTAGTTGTTATGTCCCCTGAGAGACCAGAGACCAGTCATTCTCCATGACACCACTGTAGTTGTTATGTCCCCTGAGAGACCAGAGACCAGTCATTCTCCATGACACCACTGTAGTTGTTATGTCCCCTGAGAGACCAGAGACCAGTCATTCTCCATGACACCACTGTAGTTGTTCTGTCCCCTGAGAGACCAGAGACCAGTCATTCTCCATGACACCACTGTAGTTGTTATGTCCCCTGAGAGACCAGAGACCAGTCATTCTCCATGACACCACTGTAGATGTTATGTCCCCTGAGAGACCAGAGACCAGTCATTCTCCATGACACCACTGTAGATGTTATGTCCCCTGAGAGACCAGAGACCAGTCATTCTCCATGACACCACTGTAGATGTTATGTCCCCTGAGAGACCAGAGACCAGTCATTCTCCATGACACCACTGTAGATGTTATGTCCCCTGAGAGACCAGAGACCAGTCATTCTCCATGACACCACTATAGTTGTTATGTCCCCTGAGAGACCAGAGACCAGTCATTCTCCATGACACCACTGTAGATGTTATGTCCCCTGAGAGACCAGAGACCAGTCATTCTCCATGACACCACTGTAGATGTTATGTCCCCTGAGAGACCAGAGACCAGTCATTCTCCATGACACCACTGTAGTTGTTATGTCCCCTGAGAGACCAGAGACCAGTCATTCTCCATGACACCACTGTAGTTGTTATGTCCCCTGAGAGACCAGAGACCAGTCATTCTCCATGACACCACTGTAGATGTTATGTCCCCTGAGAGACCAGAGACCAGTCATTCTCAATGACACCACTGTAGTTGTTATGTCCCCTGAGAGACCAGAGACCAGTCATTCTCCATGACACCACTGTAGATGTTATGTCCCCTGAGAGACCAAGAGACCAGTCATTCTCCATGACACCACTGTAGTTGTTATGTCCCCTGAGAGACCAGAGACCAGTCATTCTCCATGACACCACTGTAGTTGTTATGTCCCCTGAGAGATGTAATAGGTTTTTCTATGATAAAATCAGTGTTGTTTTTCTAGAAAATCGTGCAATACGTTTTGTCAATGGAGCCTTTATGCTTTGTCTTTTGATTAAAGTTGTGTGTGTCACCCATTACCCAAGGTGTTTAATACCAATTAAATGTATTCCCTTATTAAAAATTTGAATTCTCAATTATGTAAAAAGGTTATCTTTACTTTTATCTGTAGCTATGTGACTGTTTTAGCATTTTGTTTGAGAATGTACTGTAACCAAGCAATAAATACTTACAAAACAATGATACATTTGAAATTTTGTTAACATTTATTTTAAAATTCATCATTATCAATGCATACAAAGTTTCCTTTCAATAAAGTATTTTAGTGCAGGTCCGTTTCTGAGGACCTTGACTTGGTCAAGACTTTCTTTAGATATAGTTGACTCTATCCTAGACACCCAAGACTGTAAAACGGTCAATAAAATAAATTATATTTAATTAACAAACAAGTAAAAGATGTCATGAACATTTTTTTACATAAAAATTGAGAAACTACCCCCCCCCAAAGGAACCTTCAAATAAAATCAGTAAATTAATCACCTTGAAAAGAAAAACTGAACTTCCACAAAGAAAAAGAACAGAACAATTCTCAAAAACAAGCTAATTTAATTACATTAATTTAGTTTTTTCAAAATCACATCCTTTCTCAAAGCTCAGTTCTAAAAGAAACAAAACGCAACAGTGGTTAGAGAGTCTAACCTAGTGGTTAGAGAGTTGGGCCACTAACCAAAAGGTTGCTTGATCAAATTCCCAAGCTGACAAGGTAAAACATCTGTCGTTCTGCTCCTGAACAAGGCAGTTAACCCACTGTTCCTAGGCCATCATTGTAAATAAGAATGTGGTCTTAACTGACTTGCCTAGTTAAATTCAAAAAACATGCTTTTCAACTAATTTCCAGGTTTTCCAGAAATCCTGGTTGGAATATTCCCGATTTTCCCTCTAGATTCTGGGAATCTTCTGACCAGGATTCCAGGAAAACCTGGGAATTTGGGAAAGTTATCTAAATGTTGCAACCGTACACATACTAGAAATCTACCCCAAGCAAAGCTCTGTGACTGCACTGAGGAAACCGTCTAGGAACCATTGAACAGCACTGTGACTGCACTGAGGAAACCGTCTAGGAACCATTGAACAGCACTGTGACTGCACTGATAAAAAGGTCTAGGAACCATTGAACAGCACTCCCCAATCCAAATAAACTACAGTTGCTTCTATCGTACAGGAGAAGAGCTCCGGAGAAATGCTCCCTAGTCAAGAAATAAATAGCTCAGCTCTAAACACCCAACGCTGAACATAGGAGGCGATCAAACATAGTATGGGATCACACTGCTTCCAAATGAAGCTGAAATGGGACACCCATCATTGGTCTACTTATTAAGACTTCCTTGCAGAGACAACATTTGTGCACCATAGGTTATCTTACACCCTTCATCCTCTTTGTCCCTCTGAGGACATCTGGCCAGAGGGGTATACTATAAAAGCAGGATCAATGAGTTAGCCAGCTAACTTGCCTAAACGTTATGAAAATAGCTTTTTATACCTTTAAGCTTGACATGGGCATTGTCCAATTGACTAAACAACCAAAGACACACATATCTAAGTTTAGCTTTTCTTAATGAACCAGAAAATCAATAGTTATTTCTGGTTATTTATCAAAGTTAGATGGTTAACTATGGTGAATTAAAAGATAGCTGGTTAATTGATTCTGCTTTGTATTACCAAAATAGTACCGAAACTATACCAAACACTGTCTCCTGTTTTCAGAGTATTCAGTCCAGTATGAGTTTGATCAGTCTTAGAGACTGCCATGTCAACTCAAGAGTTTGGTGCCTGCCCATTGACTAGCCATTGCCAAAATAAGATGTTGTCCAGTAATCTGCGCTTTTTCGGCCAGGACACTATTTTTCTGCGTTTCAAAAATCAGTCTTTGTTGGCTTTGAAAAAACATTTATCAATCCTATTGCTCATGTTTTTTTCTTTCAAACATGCAATCCCAGCCAAGAGTCCGTGTCGGTTTTTAGAAAATCAAATCTATAAGACTAATGTTCATGTTTCCTCTCAGCTTTTTATGGCTGAGGTCTTTCCAGATCTCTCTCTTTAAAAAAAATGAAGAGTTTCATAACCTCAAGAGAATTCCTGGTTAAAAAAATTGACATAAAAAAGTGTTTAAATTCCAGTTAACGGTCAGAGATTGTTCAGGCCCCCTTGTGGCAGTTCTGGGGTATGATCTTTCCTTTTCTTAAAAAGGTTCTTGAGTTTGGATGACTTCGTGCTTTTGTCTTTGTCCTTTTGGTGCCTCTCGCCTCTCATCTCCGGGGGCAACGTGTTTAGGGACCGGCCGCTCCTCGGGGGCGGAACAGGAGGATTACCTTCTCGCTCTCCTCCTTCCGTGATCAGGTCAGAGGTTGTTGCTGGGGTCGTTGCTGGGGTGATACAGGACTTCTCCAGAATTCCGTCATACACCAGTTCGGTCAGGTGGTCGGAGGTATAAGGGTCAGGGGTCTGGGTTTGTTTCCATGGCGTAGACAATGTGAGGTCAGGTTGTCCGAACTGACCTCGATCCAAAACCTGGGGACCGTAACCCAACTGGGACGACCCAGCATACTCCTCCCTGGAAATCCTCCGTTTGGGGATTTCCGGGGCACTGTCGACCCTGTCCGGGTAGATCTTCCCAGTGGGAGTGTCTATGGATCTGTCAATCTTATCACTGTTTGTTCGTCTGCCAGCGTGAGAGCACATCTCATGGTGTTCGTCTATCGATATCTTCCTCGTGGCGGCAGATGGTGGTTCCACTGGGAACTCTATCTTCTTCCTGAGCATCTTGTGAGAAGAGTTGCTGTCCAGATGAAGGGTCAGTTTGTCTCTGGTCATCGCCATCCTCCTCTGAGCGCTGTCAGCTAAGAAGTCCACCTCCTCTCGGGATATCCTTCTCGTTGGGGTTCCAATGGCCGCCACAATTTCTTCTCTGGGCCTTCCTCTCATGGTGTTGTTGAATGAGACTTCCCCCCTGTTCTCTCTCATCATCTGCCTGGAGCCGGTGTCCAGAGACACACCGATCATGTCTGTAGATAGAAGAGACCTCTTCTTTGAGACGTGAGTCTCCAACGGAACCTCGTGATACTCATCTCTGGATGACTTCCTTGAGACGTTGTCCATCGAACGACCCAAGACCTTTTTGGCTGCTGCGTCGGCGGGGGGGTCCATGGAAGTCTCACTTTTGCCTCTTTGCATTTTCCTTGGAGCAGTGTTGTCCACAGCAGAAGAGTCTGGCTCGTCTTTAGATGATGTCTTCAATGTGGCTTCATCCAAGGAAGCTTCCAGTTCTTCTCTAGATATCTTACAAACGGGGGATTCTGTTCCGGAAGGTTCTGATGACCTTCTGCTGACAGGAGGGGTCCTGTCAGAATAAATTACCTGAGAATCTCTGTAGAGAGAAGGAGAGAGAGAGGGAGGGGAGAGAGACGGGGGGAGAGAGGGGGGAGTGAGGGAGAGTGAGAGGGAGAGAGAGGAAAAGATATATAGAGAGAAAGATTCCATCAAGGTTCACAAAGTTTCAATCATACATTGAAAATACTGTAAGTATACCGTGAGTCACCTTGTAATCAGTGGACACAGAGAAGCGTTGTAGAAAATTGGAATCAGAATTGGAACGTCAGTTTATTTCCTAAATTGACTGAATTGAAACTGTGCGACTCACCCCCTCCGCTGGGCGTTGATGAAGATCTGCTCCTCTTCCTCGAAGCAGGGGAGCGTGGTGTGGATAGGGATAAGGATATCAGGGTCGGAGAAGGAGGATGAGGAAGAGGAGGCGTGTCCAGAACGCCGTTGACGACACACAGTGGAGGTAGAGCCACGAGAGCGAGGGGAGCGCTTCATTGGTGGAACTAGGGTTGCAAAGGGAAGGGAACATTCCCGGTAACTTTTTTTTTTTAAATCCCAGAAAAATGTGGGACACATTTTGGGGACAAATTTTGGGGACAATTTTTTGAATTTTTTTCATTTTATGGAAACCTATTCATGGACAACCTTGCAAAAATAAAACTAAACCTGATTCAACTAAGCAGCTAATCACTTAAACCTTGAATCAGGTATGGCAGTGGTTCTCCAACCTCTCCTCAGGAACCCCAGCCGTTCCAAACCTCTCCTCAGGAACCCCAGCTGTTCCAAACCTCTCCTCAGGAACCCCAGCTGTTCCAAACCTCTCCTCAGGACACCCAGCCGTTCCAAACCTTTCCTGTGGAGCATCAGCCGTTCCAAACCTCTCCTCAGGACCCCCAGCCGTTCCAAACCTCTCCTGTGGAGCTTCAGCCGTTCCAAACCTCTCCTCAGGAACCCAGCCGTTCCAAATCTCTCCTCAGGAACCCAGCCGTTCCAAACCTCTCCTCAGGACCCCCAGCCGTTCCAAACCTCTCCTCAGGAACCCCAGCCGTTCCAAACCTCTCCTCGGGACCCCCAGCCATTCCAAACCTCTCCTCAGGACCCCCAGCCGTTCCAAAACTCTCCTGGGGAGCTCCATCCGTTCCAAACCTCTCCTCAGGAACCCCAGCCGTTCCAAACCTCTCCTCAGGAGCTCCATCCATTCCAAACCTCTCCTGTGGACCCCCAGCTGTTCTAAACCTTTCCTCAGGACCCCCAGCTGTTCCATGTGTTTGATATATTCCAGAGCTAGCACCTGATTCAACGTGTCAACTAATCGTCAAGCCCTTGACTACGTATGGACATGAGATTGGTTGATTGATTACCACGGTGATCCCATAAACATACACTCACTGTGCTGTAAATCTGTTTGCATAAACATGTCTGCTTAAAATGACCACATTATATTTTCATTATATTGACCAACCGAGCGACTGATTGCTATAACCTACCTAAGATGGGTGCTGAGGGGTCTTCCATCAGATCCTCCAGAGAGCCTTGTATTGTTTCATGACAGGAAGGGAAGGTGGGAACAGACACCCTGGGCATTGCCACCCAGTTAGAGTCTGAATACAGCGTGGCTGTCAGGCTGGCCAGGCCAGAGTTCCTGAGGAGAGGGAAACCACACAGACGCTCTATCTGTTGCCAGCGGTGGAGACGCTCCCGTAGGCAGGCCGTGACTTCTGATAGGGCGTTCCTGTGAGGGATGTCAAAAGCACAGTTTACGTCAGCTAGCTGATACAACACACAGGTAAGGACTGTTGTAATACAGTAACATGTCAGCTATGTCAACACAACATACATTAGTTTAGTATGTTACTGTGACACAACAAAGTCAAATCTGTTACAAAAACTCCGTCACAAAACACGTCACAAAAACACGAGAACAGCAACTGCAACTCATAGTTGCGGACCGTGGCACAGATGAATGAATAACAGCACACATGGGAAAACTGAGCTTCTGATGTAATCAAATCAGAAAATAGCCTCCATGAAAGTAAGAGTGAGAGTAAACATGGTTTCTAGTTGAGGTTAGTTACAAGTCCAGTGTCCTGCTTCACATCAGTTCAAAAGACTGAAGAGTGAATGAAGAGACCGCCTGGAAGCTGTGTGGGAGAGCCAGTCAGATCAGCTCAATCAGATCATCCAACTTTAATTCTGCCAATGAGAGGACTACATTAAATATTCTGCATGCTTGGTTAGGATTGGACGAAACGGATGAAAAGTAGATTCATGTCAAGTTAAATGTCCAGTAGTCTCATGTGGAATTCTCGTCATGTCACATTTTTATCGACTGAAATTCAAAGTAATTTGTTACAGTTATGTTTTTTTCTCTCTCTGGTCTCGTTATCCTCATAGTTTTAGTCAGGAAAAATAGGTTGTTATTTTGTCAGAGTTATTGTTGACTAAATTAAGACTGTGTGTGTGTCTGTGTGTGTGTGTGATCTTGTTCTTCTATCCTCGTGGGGACCTGAAATCCCCACGTCCCCATGAGGACAAAAGCTATTTTAAGCTTAGGGGTTAAGGTTAGGAAAAATATGATTTTGAATGGAAATCAATTTTTAGGTCCCCACGAGGATAGAAAAACAAGTGTGTGTGTGTGTCTCTCACTTGGCCTCCAGGATCTTGGTGTCAACATCGTCCAGTGAGGAGCTGTGAGCCACGTGGAACGTCCCCATGAGGGAACTCCTCTTCTTCTTGATCTTCTCTGCCTGGACAGGATATACACATAGCAATATGAGGTCACATCCTGCTGTTCATGTCCACACCAGGGGTTAATATGGAGGATAGATTACTTGTTTAATGCATTATCCTGGTCATGTCCACACCAGGGGTTAATATGGAGGATAGATGACTTGTTTAATGCATTATCCTGGTCATGTCCACACCAGGGGTTAATATGGAGGATAGATGACTTGGTTAATGCATTATCCTGTTCATGTCCACACCAGGGGTCAATATGGAGGATAGATTACTTGTTTTATGCATTATCCTGGTCATGTCCACACCAGGGGTTAATATGGAGGATAGATGACTTGTTTATTGCATTATCCTGGTCATGTCCACACCAGGGGTTAATATGGAGGATAGATGACTTGTTTAATGCATTATCCTGGTCATGTCCACACCAGGGGTTAATATGGAGGATAGATGACTTGGTTAATGCATTATCCTGTTCATGTCCACACCAGGGGTCAATATGGAGGATAGATGACTTGTTTTATGCATTATCCTGGTCATGTCCACACCAGGGGTTAATATGGAGGATAGATGACTTGTTTAATGCATTATCCTGGTCATGTCCACACCAGGGGTTAATATGGAGGATAGATGACTTGGTTAATGCATTATCCTGTTCATGTCCACACCAGGGGTCAATATGGAGGATAGATTACTTGTTTTATGCATTATCCTGGTCATGTCCACACCAGGGGTTAATATGGAGGATAGATGACTTGGTTAATGCATTATCCTGTTCATGTCCACACCAGGGGTCAATATGGAGGATAGATGACTTGTTTTATGCATTATCCTGGTCATGTCCACACCAGGGGTTAATATGGAGGATAGATGACTTGTTTAATGCATTATCCTGGTCATGTCCACACCAGGGGTTAATATGGAGGATAGATGACTTGTTTAATGCATTATCCTGGTCATGTCCACACCAGGGGTCAATATGGAGGATAGATGACTTGTTTTATGCATTATCCTGGTCATGTCCACACCAGGGGTTAATATGGAGGATAGATGACTTGTTTAATGCATTATCCTGGTCATGTCCACACCAGGGGTTAATATAGAGGACAGATGACTAGTTTAATGCATTATCCTGGTCATGTCCACACCAGGGGTTAATATGGAGGATAGATGACTTGTTTAATGCATTATCCTGGTCATGTCCACACCAGGGGTTAATTACAGCCCCTATGTTCTTTCTTCCCATGTGAAGTCAGTGAACAGTCAATCAGTTGAATCAATAAACTGATTTATAGGTTTTACGTCTCTCTCCTACCTCCTCCTTTGCGGTGGCCAGTTGCAGCTCAGCGCTGTGTTTCTTGATGTTGTAGTACTGGACCAATCAACCAACGGATCAACTAATCCACCAACCAACTAATCCACCAACCAATCAACTATTCCACCAACCAACCAACCAATCAACTAATCCACCAACCAACTAATCCACCAACAAATCAACTAATCCACCAACCAACCAACTAATCCACCAACCAACCAACTAATCCACCAACCAACCAACTAATCCACCAACCAACCAACCAACCAACCAACTAATCCACCAACCAATCAACTAATCCACCAACCAACCAACTAATCCACCAACCAACCAACTAATCCACCAACCAACCAACAAACCAACTAATCCACCAAAGAACCAACCAACTAATCCACCAACCAACTAATCCACCAACCAACTAATCCCCCAACCAACCAATGAATCAACTAATCCACCAACCCACCAACCAACCCACCAACCAACTAATCCACCAACCAACTAATCCCCCAACCAACCAACCAATCAACTAATCCACCACCCAACTAATCCACCGACCAACTAATCCACCAACCAACCAACTAATCCACCAACCAACAAACCAACTAATCCACCAACCAACTAATCCACCAACCAACTAATCCCCCAACCAACCAACCAATCAACTAATCCACCACCCAACTAATCCACCGACCAACTAATCCACCAACCAACCAACTAATCCACCAACCAACAAACCAACTAATCCACCAACCAACTAATCAACCAACCAACTAATCCACCAACCAACTAATCCACCAACCAACTAATCCACCAACCAACCAACCACCCAACTAATCCACCAACCAACTAATCCACCAACCAACCAACCAACTAATCCACCAACCAACTAATCCACCAAATAATCAGTAGTCTCCAATTAATCTAACCAACCAACCAACTAATCCACCAACCAACTAATCAACCAACCAACTAATCCACCAACCAACTAATCCACCAACCAACTAATCCACCAACTAATCCACCACCCAACTAATCCACCAACCAACTAATCCACCACCCAACTAATCTACCAACCAACTAATCCACCAACCAACCACCCAACTAATCCACCAACTAACTAATCCACCACCCAACTAATCCACCACCCAACTAATCCACCACCCAACTAATCCACCAACCAACCAACTAATCCACCAACCAACTAATCCACCAAATAATCCACCACCCAACTAATCCACCACCCAACTAATCCACCAACCAATTAATCCACCACCCAACTAATCCACCAACCAACTAATCCACCACCCAACTAATCCACCACCCAACTAATCCACCACCCAACTAATCCACCAACCAACCAACCAACCAACTAATCCACCAACCAACTAATCCACCAAATAATCCACCACCCAACTAATCCACCACCCAACTAATCCACCAACCAACTAATCCACCACCCAACTAATCCACCACCCAACTAATCCACCACCAAACTAATCCACCACCAAACTAATCCACCACCCAACTAATCCACCAACCAACTAATCCACCACCCAACTAATCCACCACCCAACTAATCCACCAACCAACTAATCCACCAACCAACCAACCAACTAATCCACCAACCAACCAACCAACTAATCCACCAACCAACTAATCCACCAACCAACTAATCCACCAACCAACCAACCAACTAATCCACCAACCAACCAACCAACTAATCCACCAACCAACTAATCCACCAAATAATCAGTAGTCTCCTACCTCTTCCTTGGCTACGTTGAGCTGCAGCTCAGCACTGTGTTTCTTGATGTTGTAGTACTGGACCTCCACCTCGTGGGTCAGCTGTAGCCAGAGCTGTAGGGCCTCCGGGACAGACCAGTAAGCCATCATGTCCTTCTCTGCCTTCTTTAATGCTCCCCGAACCTAGATACACACACACAGTCGCACACACACACAGGAACACACACACACACAGGCACACACACACACACAGGCACACACACAGGCACACACACAGTCGCACACACACACACAGGCACACACAAACACACAGGCACACACACAGGCACACACACAGGCACACACACAGGCACACACACAGGCACACAAACACACAGGCGCACACAAACACACAGGCACACACAGGCACACACAGGAACACACAGGCACACACACAGGCACACACACAGGCACACACACACAGGCACACACAGGCACACACACAGGCACACACACAGGCACACACACAGGCACACACAGGCACACACACACGCAGGCACACACACAGGCACACACACAGGCACACACACAGGCACACGCAGGCACACACACACGCAGGCACACACACAGGCACACACACAGGCACACACACGCACACACACAGGCACACACACAGGCACACACACAGGCACACACACAGGCACACACACAGGCACACACAAACACACAGGCACACACAGGCACACACAGGAACACACAGGCACACACACACAGGCACACACACAGGCACACACAGGCACACACAGGCACACACACAGGCACACACACAGGCACACACACAGGCACACACAGGCACACACACACGCAGGCACACACACAGGCACACACACAGGCACACACACGCAGGCACACACACAGGCACACACACAGGCACACACACAGGCACACACAGGCACACACACACGCAGGCACACACACAGGCACACACACAGGCACACACACGCACACACACAGGCACACACACAGGCACACACACAGGCACACACAGGCACACACACACGCAGGCACACACACAGGCACACACACAGGCACACACACGCACACACACAGGCACACACACAGGCACACACACAGGCACACACAGGCACACACAGGCACACACAGGCACACACAGGCACACACACAGGCACACACACAGGCACACACACAGGCACACACAGACACACACAGGAAAAGGGTTAGAGATTTTGATTGATTGATGGATGGCCCGTTTTCACCACCAGCCTTGACCCAATACTGATAGCGTTTCCTACACTGTGGACTTGCTTCACACAGGAGATGGAACTGGTTAACAAATAGCATGTGTTTGGAAGATCAAAGGCGGTTAAAGGCCCACTCCTTAATTTGAAAAAACCCTCCAAACTGCCCTGCCACTTGGTTAGCTCTAAAGCTGAGGGCTGATGCAGGAGAAATGGAACCACTTAAACTGGACACAAGGAAAACCCTACCCGCTCCAGCTCCTCCTCTACACATCTGAGTCAGCTCAGTTTGGGTTAAGAGTTAGCTTAGGTTAGGTAATGCTAGGTTAGGCAAGGCAAGGTTAGGTTAGGTTAGGATAGGTTAGGATAGGTATGGTAAGGTTAGGTTAGTTTAGGTTAGGTTAGGTAATGCTAGGTTAGGCAAGACAAGGTTAGGTTAGGTTAGGTAAGGTAAGGTTAGGTTAGGTTAGGTAAGGTAGGGTTAGGTTAGGTAAGGTAGGGTTAGGTAAGGTTAGGTAGGGTTAGGTTAGGTTAGGTTAGTTAAGGTTAGGTTAGGTTAGGTTAGGTTAGGTTAGGTTAGGTTAGGTTAGGTTAGGTTAGGTTAGGTAAGGTAAGGTTAGGTAAGGTTAGGTTAGGTAAGGTTAGGTAAGGTTAGGTTAGGTTAGGTAAGGTTAGGTTAGGTTAGGTAAGGTTAGGTAGGGTTAGGTTAGGTTAGGTAGGGTTAGGTTAGGTTAGGTTAGGTTAGGTAGGGTTAGGTAAGGTTAGGTAGGTTTAGGTTAGGTTAGGTTAGGTAGGGTTAGGTAGGGTTAGGTAGGTTTAGGTTAGGTTAGGTTAGGTAGGGTTAGGTTAGGTTAGGTTAGGTAAGGTTAGGTTAGGTAAGGTAGGGTTAGGTAGGGTAGGGTTAGGTAGGTTTAGGTTAGGTAGGGTTAGGTTAGGTTAGGTTAGGTAAGGTAGGGTTAGGTAGGGTTAGGTTAGTTAAGGTTAGGTTAGGTTAGGTTAGGTAGGGTTAGGTAGGGTTAGGTTAGGTAGGGTTAGGTAGGGTAGGGTTAGGTAGGGTTAGGTAGGGTAGGGTTAGGTAGGGTTAGGTTAGGTAGGGTTAGGTTAGGTTAGGTAAGGTAGGGTTAGGTAGGGTTAGGTTAGTTAAGGTTAGGTAGGTTAGATTAGGTTAGGTTCTCTACCTGCTCCAGCTCCTCCTCTGCATATCTCAGTCTGCTCAGTTGACTGACGGCTCCAGCTCTCAGCTGATGGAGTCTGTGTGCCTCCTCCTGGGCTCCCATGATCTCATCCCTCATCTTCTCCTCCAGGTTCTGTTTCTCCTCCGCCACGTTACGCTTCTCCTCCTGGGCCTGCTCCAGCCTGGTTTCAGGACGGGTCACGCGTTAGTAGGACAGCAGCAAAGACACACACACACACACGGAGGTAAGCAGGACAAACACATACATTATCAGGAAACATTTAAACACACACACACACACACACATTAGCAGGAAACACACATAACAGTACTCCTCAACCCTCCAATACACACACAGTTATAGACACTCACTGTTCCTGTAGTTCTCTGAGGCTGAGCTCAGCACTCTGCAGACTCTCCAGGTCCTTCATTATCTTGGAGATGTGAACTTTAGAAGCTTTGTTCTGGACCTGGGAGAACCAGCAGCCTCCTACACCCATCATCACAGAAACTAGCAGCAACAAGTCCTTCATGTAGTTATGGGGTGGGCCTGGAGGAGGAGGAGGAGGAGGAGAGGAGGAGGAGAGGAGGAGGAGAGGAGAGGAAGGGGGAAGAGGAGAAAGATGATTTCATTTGTTTAGAGCTTTTCAATATAATCAGTGGACATGAGCAAATGCACAAAGTGTGTGTGTGTGTGTGTGTGTGTGTGTGTGTGTGTGTGTGTGTGTGTGTGTGTGTGTGTGTGTGTGTGTGTGTGTGTGTGTGTGTGTGTGTGTGTGTGTGTGTGTGTACTGTCTACACACGTATAGGAGCACCAAACAGCACCACGTCCAGAGCCTTGATGTTGAGTTTCTGTTTGTCTCTCTGGTCCAGGATCTTCAGCTGGCCACTCAGGAACGACGGCTCATTGGCTGCTATCCTGCACACATCACAACAACACCAGCTCTGATTAGACGAGAAAACTAAAGTGTTCTGATTGGATCTTTCTACATCTGATTGGACTGTGTTTCTCTTTCTGTTCTGTTGTTATTAAGCGTTTTAATTAGACAAATTGAGCTGCTTCGGATTTGTTTGTAATTGTATAGTAATGACTCAAAATCTACCAAATGGACATTGTAACTAGGGTGTGTTACCTGATTGACCAGTAAGTTTCAGTAAGAAGCTTTCTGATTGGCTGTGCCCACCAGGAAGAGCCTCTCTGAGGTTTCTGATTGGCCGTTCTCACCTGGGGAGGGTGTTGCCGTTGACTCTGAAGTCTTTAAAGTTCTTCTCGTACTGAGGCAGCTCTACAAACTCCCTGAGCCACCTCAACACCTCATCCTGAGTCCAGTTATGGACTGATAGAGAGAGGAGGAGGGGGAGAGAGGGAGGGGAAAGGAGAGAGAGCACGAGGGAGAGAGGTGGGAGGGGAAAGGAGAGAGAGGAGGAGGGGGAGAGAGGGAGGGGAAAGGAGAGAGAGGAGGAGGGGGAGAGAGGGAGGGGAAAGGAGAGAGAAGAGGAGGGGGAGAGGGGGAGGGGAAAGGAGAGAGAGGAGGAGGGGGAGAGGTGGGAGGGTTTGGTAATGAAGAAACTGTGAATGTAATAACATATTGCATAATCACACACACACAACGTACCTTCTGAGAACTTCCAGCCCCTCCATAGTTCTTCTATGGTGATGTGTTGGTCCTCTCTGTGAAGATTGCTGTGTTTGTTGGTCTGCTGCTGCTTCATGTCCTCGATGATGAACTACACAGCCAAGACACACACACACACACACACACACAGGATTATGAAAAGCTTGCAGCTTAATGTCAAAAGGTAAACGTCTAACACACACAGAGGGACGCACACACACACACAGAGGGATACACACACACACACACACACACACACACAGAGGGATACACACACACACACACACACACAGGATTATGAAAAGCTTGCAGCTTAATGTCAAAAGGTAAACGTCTAACACACACACACAGAAGGATAAACACACACACAGATACACACACACACACACACACTTAACCAACCACACACAACCACGCATGTCTAATAAACAGTCCACACATCCTTAACCTTTCTAACTTTCCACATTAGTTTGACGACTGTCAACTGTACCAATGATAAGGACCAAGACGTTTTAGTTTAGAGATAAAATAGACTGGGTGTCTGTGTATGTGTGTGTGCGTGTGTGTGTGTGTGTGTGTGTGTCTGTGTGCGTGCGTTCCACCATCTTGGAATCTATCCTTGGCTGTAATTCGATTCTTCATGTGATGGGGACAGGAATATCAGCCACCTTCCCCTCCCATCTCCACGGTAACAGCAACCCAATCCCATGGATCATCTAGCCCTGGGTGACATTCTGATGAGTTCTGGAGTTCTGGGACAAACAGTCCAACATTCTACACTTCTAATCTGGAGTCACTTATTCTAAAGGGGTTCTAGTGTCTGTGGCTTAAACAAACTAACAGGACAGGAATCATAAGACAGACAGACTGGACAACAGATGGTAGGGGTCTGACTGGTCGACGAGGATATACACACAGCATGTAACTGTATAAAGACCCCTACCATCTGTTGTCCAATCAAAACACACCTGAATCCCTCCTCCATGGTTACCGTACCTCCACGCTCTCCTCCACCTCTATCCCTCCATCCTGGTCGTCATCCATCTCTCTGTGGATGTTCCTCAGACCCTCCAGACTGTATCGGTCTGCCTCGTTCATACAGGGAGGTGACACCACCAGGCATGGGTCTATAGAGACGGTCAATCAATACATTTATCAATATGTTAGGTAGCCCTTTCCTGCAGTCAATCACCAAAAGTGCCCTCTAGTGGCCTCATGGTGGAATGTTATTCATGTTTTTCAGAATTAGTTAAAAAAGCAAAATTAACTGACAAAAATCTGGTGTTTCTATGTCAAACTGTTTTGTTATAGTTCAGTCTTCAGTGATGTATATAAAATGTAATATTGGGATGAAAACTCTAAATGTAATACATTTCAGCTGTATATCTGACATGATACAGGTGTCTTATTATGTTTAAGTCCATAAACATGTGTGTGATGTGTATACTTTTGTTTCAAAGTAGATTTGTTTTAGACTACCAAGAAACACTCTGTGTGACCCTGATTTAGCCCACTGCAGTACAAGGTTTATCAATATACACTACATGACCAAAAGTATGTGGACACCTGCTTGTCGAACATCTCATTCCAAAATCATGGGCATTAATATGGAGTTGGTCCCCCCTTTGCTGCTTTAAACTTCTTTGGGCTAGGGGGCAGTATTTTCACATCCGGATAAAAAACGTACCCGATTTAATCTGGTTACGACTCCTGCCCAGTAACTAGAATATGCATATAATTATTGGCTTTGGATAGAAAACACCCTAAAGTTTCTAAAACTGTTTGAATGGTGTCTGTGAGTATAACAGAACTCCTATGGCAGGCAAAAACCTGAGAAGATTTCATGCAGGAAGTGGCCTGTCTGACAAGGTGTTGTTGTTCTTGCTTCTGTTTATTGAAGAGTCAGGATCTTAGCTGTAACGTGACACTTCCTACGGCTCCAATAGGCTCTCAGAGCCCGGGAAAAACCTAAACGATGACGAGGCAGCCTCAGGCTGAAACACATTATCGCCTTTTCCAAGTGGCCCATCAGAGGACAATGGAATTAGGCACGTGCCCGATTCGACCCCGTGCAGTATTTTCCTTCGGCTGTTTACCTAATTGCTGATTCCCGGTCGGAATATTATCGCTTTTTTACGAGAATAATGGCATAAAAATTTATTTTAAACAGCGGTTGACATGCTTCGAAGTACGGTAATGAAATATTTAGAAATCTTTTGTCACGTTATGCGCCATGCGCACGACCGTTATTTACCATTGGGCTAGTGTCTAGAACGCACGAACAAAACGTCGCTGATGGAACATAACTATGGATTATTTGGGACCAAACCTACATTTGTTATTGAAGTAGAAGTCCTGGGAGTGCATTCTGACGAAGAACAGGAAAGGTAAGACCATTTTTGTTATAGTAAATGTGATTTTGGTGAGTGCTAAACTGGGTGGGAGTCTAAATAGCTAGCCCTGTGATGCCGGGCTATCTACTCAGAATATTGCAAAATGTGCTTAATCCGAAAAGCTATTTTAAAATCGGACATATCGAGTGCATAGAGGAGTTCTGTATCTATAATTCTTAAAATAATTGTTATGCTTTTTGTGAACGTTTATCGTGAGTAATTTAGTAAATTGTTAGTAAATTCCCCGGAAGTTTGCGGGGGGTATGCTTTATCTGAACGTCACATGCTAATGTAAAAAGCTGGTTTTTGATATAAATATGAACTTGATTGAACAGACATGCATGTATTGTATAACATAATGTCCTAGGAGTGTCATCTGATGAAGATCATCAAAGGTTAGTGCTGCATTTAGCTGTCTTCTGGGTTTTTGTGACATTATATGCTAGCTTGAAAAATTATAATTTTATATGCTAGCTGATTATTTCTGGCTGGGTACTCTGCTGACATAATCTAATGTTTTGCTTTCGTTGTAAAGCCTTTTTGAAATCGGACAGTGTGATTAGATTAACGAGAGTCTTGTCTTTAAATAGCTGTAAAATAGTCATATGTTTGAGAAATTGAAGTAATAGCATTACAAAGGTTTTGAAAATCGCGCCACAGGATTCAACTGGCTGTTACGTAGGTGGGACGAATTCGTCCCACTGGTCCCATAGAGGATAACAGCCTCCACTCTTCTGGGAAGGCTTTCCACTAGATGCTGGAACATTGCTGTGGGGACTTGCTTCCATTCAACCACAACGCATTAGTGAGGTTGGGTACTGATGTTGGGCGATTAGGCCTGGCTCGCAGTTGGAGTTCCACTTCATCCCTAAGATGTTAGATGGGGTTGAGGTCAGGGCTCTATGCAGGCCAGTCAAGTTCTTCCACACCAATCTCGACAAACCATTTCTGTATGGATCTCGCTTTTTGCATGGAAGCATTATCATGCTGAAACAGGACAGCATCTTCTAGAATGTCATTGTATGCTGTAGTTTCCCTTCACTGTAAGTAAGGGGCCCAAACCATGAAGAACATCCCCAGACCAGTATTCCTACTTCACTAAACTTAACATTTGGCACTACACATTGGGGTAGCTAGCGTTCTCCTGGCATCCGCCAAACCCAGATTCATCCATCGGACTGCCAGACAACGAGTTTCCACTGTTCCAGAGTCCAATGTAAGCAAGCTTTACACCACTCCAGTAGCTAAAGGGTTAAGGTTAGGGTTAAGGTTAAGAGTTAACCCTTTATTCTACGGTCAAGGTTAGGGGAAGGATTAGCTAACATGCTAAATTGTTGCAAAAGTAGCTAAAAAGTAATAAGGACTTGCAAAGTTGCTAATTAGCTAAAAATGCTAATTGTCCATGATGAGATTCGAACATCCCCACCCATCCTCCCCAACCAAGCAACGTTGATCGTTTGTCTTAAGTAACCTACTGTGTCTTTATCTGTGATTGAAATTCCCTGTATACAAAATCGTGTAGTGCGCACGAAAAACATTACACTTGTAATCTGTGAAATTAGGTTGTGTGAATAGAGTTACATGGTTTGTTAAATTCTAAAGTGACACATCTATGTCACAACGCAATTCCGTCATCATGGAATTGCCCCAGTCCAAACCACACCTCTGGTCCTTGCCCTGCCGAAGTGCTCATGTCCAATTCTCAATGTCCAGTGGCGCCCTGTGTCTGAATGTGTCAATTAAGATGATCCATCCCGCATCCAGCAATGTTCGGCTACAAACAGCTGCTAGACTACTGCATGGCAAGAACACCATGCCACTCCACACCTGTGTCCATCTCCAATGCCCAGTGTCCCAGTGACTATAGAACGATAGGACCAGTGACCGAAGAGGTGTTGATAAAACGGTACATTTCCACCACGCCAGTTTGTTTCTCAACATTGATGACTCCCCCGTAACACCGAGCTCAGATAACCGCTGAGTGCGCAAAACACGTGCATAACAGTTAACGGTTGTCACTCCCTGTCTCCGCGAGATCCTGCTTCAGGCCACACATTGCCCTGTGGTTGGAATAACTTCTCTTGATGAATCAAAGATCTGCAGACCTGGGCCAAATAAATGTAGCTAGTTTAGTTGCGCCTGGATTTACTTTTGGGGATATACCACAGGTTCCGTTACACCGGGCAAACTGCGCACAGCTCAATGATTAGAACGCGTTGATGCTCTTTGACCCAGATCTGCACTGATCTGACTCAAGTCAATCAAATGTATTCATAATCAATCAAATGTAATCAAATCCAATGTATTTATAAAGCCCTTCTTACATCAGCGGAAGTGCAGCAGAACGGCTGAAGTGGTTGTGTTTCAACTACATATGTGGACCCTGTCCTATTAACCTGTCCTATTCACCTATCCTATTCACCTGTCCTATTCACTTATCCTATTCACCTATCCTATTCACCTGTCCTATTCACTTATCCTATTCACCTATCCTATTCACCTATCCTATTCGCTTATCCTATTCGCTTATCCTATTCGCTTATCCTATTCACCTATCCTATTCACCTATCCTATTCACCTATCCTATTCACCTATCCTATTCACTTATCCTATTCGCCTATCCTATTCGCCTATCCTATTCGCCTATCCTATTCGCCTATCCTATTCGCTTATCCTATTCACTTATCCTATTCACTTATCCTATTCACTTATCCTATTCACCTGTCCTATTCACCTATCCTATTCACCTATCCTATTCACCTGTCCTATTCACTTATCCTATTCACCTATCCTATTCACTTATCCTATTCACCTATCCTATTCACTTATCCTATTCACTTATCCTATTCACTTATCCTATTCACTTATCCTATTCGCCTATCCTATTCGCCTATCCTATTCACCTATCCTATTCACTTATCCTATTCGCCTATCCTATTCGCCTATCCTATTCACTTATCCTATTCACTTATCCTATTCACTTATCCTATTCGCCTATCCTATTCACCTATCCTATTCACTTATCCTATTCACCTATCCTATTCACCTATCCTATTCACTTATCCTATTAACCTGTCCTATTCACTTATCCTATTCACCTATCCTATCGTTGCTAGATCCATGTTGGAGCAGGGTTTACTTCGAGGTAATGAGGGCGTATGGACGCATTGTTAGGCTACGGCTCTCCACGCTTATTGTCACCGTCAGTCATTCGGGGATCATTTTTACCTGTCGAGTCGAACACCGTTCTTTGGCCGGCAAAGGTGAGTCCGAGTTCCGGGTCATTGTGGTGGTAGCTGCTGTCCTGGATGATGCCCTGCGAAGCCTCGAATAAGACCCCGCGGAGCAGAAGGAGGAGAACCGGGGAAAGGAGCAACATCATGGGGTTAAGAGAAACTCTCACCCCGGTGGGAGCGAGAGAACCGGGAGAAGATCCACAAAAACAGATGTAGGCTACACAAACCCGGTTGGTTAACGATGTCAACTGCCAACACTCACATGCACCACCGTGCGCAAGTGTTACGCGATCAGATTGAGCTATTAACCGAACCGTTATTCAGAGATGTGACGCTAATGATTGGGTTCTGGTGGAGAAACTAACCAAGGGGGTATGGTGAAATATTCGATAACATTATAAAACAACTCATCCGTTACATTAAAACTCCAGAAAGGGTTCGAATTATTTTAATCCTTATCATGGGTTACAAAAAAAAGAATGGTTTGAATCCAAGATTATTATATCCAATAAGAAAATCCAATAGAAACTTCGACAGCAAGGAAATCTGAGTGAGACCGAAGCTCTCTCTCCACAAATTAAATCCACGGATTGAGAGATCAAAAGTCGAGCGTTCCAAAATTCCAAATCCAGTTCCAAAGTTCTAAATCCAGTTCCAAAGTTCTAAATCCAGTTCCAAAGTTCTAAATCCAGTTCCAAAGTTCTAAATCCAGTTCCAAAGTGCACTGAAAGTTCTTTGATCACAGTTCAATATCCTGTCAAATACTGCAGTCATATACTATAACTCTTTATAGACATGTCAACTCTCTCCAGTTTTCCATATATATATATATATTTTCTCTTGCTCTCTCGTCGTGACGATCTTGCGAGAAACTGTCACACACACACGCAGAGATTAAATGACACTGAGGCTAGTTGTCCCTCCCGAGTCCCAGCAGCTTGCACAAACACTCAGAAACACATTTTTTCCGGTCATCCCTTGACTGCGTGTCTATTGGATCCGTTTGTGCACGCGTGTATGCGTGCGTCAAGGCTAATTCCCGACTGTTTATGCATGTTTCCCCAGACCTGAGGGTCATGTGGATGGGATTAACCAGTGTTTGGACACCTGTTAAAAGGCCTTCTCTGATGACGTCTATATCAGACACAGTAGGCTATTTGATGCAGTTAGAAATACTTGTAAATGGCTGCATTCTTCACACGCGCACACTGACGCGGAGACAAACCCACTGATGAACACAGCAAGCGGACGAGGACGTCTCTCTCTCTCTCTCTCATTAGAGGAACAGGGTGTCGTCTTTCTCCCGGGAACCCCCCTGAGAGCCTAAAAATAAAAAGGGGCCGGCTTTGGAGGTGACCTTTACCCTGTGAGCATGTGCAGGGGACAGTTGTCCATCCCTGGGAGTCAGCGGGCTCCGAAGAGTGTGGGGGGGGGACATTTTTACTGTGTGTGAACATAGTCTCAAACACACACTTTGTGACAATCAGGAAGCAGGGTGGGTGATTATAAAATATAATGTAGGGTGATAAAACACCCCAGTCGATGACTATTGTAAAGTATATGAAAGACTTTGAGCGTATTTGAGTTGACTTCCAAAAGCAGAGGATTTCAGATGGAAGTCAACGATAGTAGTCAGGGGGAGGTGCGAAAGCAGAGGATTTCAGATGGAAGTCAACGATAGTAGTCAGGGGGAGGTGCAAAAGAGGATTTCAGATGGAAGTCAACGATAGTAGTCAGGGGGAGGTGCGAAAGCAGAGGATTTCAGATGGAAGTCAACGATAGTAGTCAGGGGGAGGTGCGAAAGCAGAGGATTTCAGATGGAAGTCAACGATAGTAGTCAGGGGGAGGTGCAAAAGAGGATTTCAGATGGAAGTCAACGATAGTAGTCAGGGGGAGGTGCAAAAGAGGATTTCAGATGGAAGTCAACGATAGTAGTCAGGGGGAGGTGCGAAAGCAGAGGATTTCAGATGGAAGTCAACGATAGTAGTCAGGGGGAGGTGCGAAAGCAGAGGATTTCAGATGGAAGTCAACGATAGTAGTCAGGGGGAGGTGCAAAAGAGGATTTCAGATGGAAGTCAACGATAGTAGTCAGGGGGAGGTGCGAAAGCAGAGGATTTCAGATGGAAGTCAACGATAGCAGTCAGGGGGAGGTGCGAAAGCAGAGGATTTCAGATGGAAGTCAACGATAGTAGTCGGGGGGAGGTGCGTCTTCCACAATCACAAGTCAGATGCTGTGGTTTTCAACGCGCTTAACCACTAGGCTACCTACCTCCTCTAACCACTAGGCTACCTGCCACACCATATCACGAAAATCAACTTCTCTGTACACTGGAAGTCAGTCTAACTCAATATTTTGATTTAATTGTGTTACGAAACTCTAAGACCGGATTTATTAATAGCAGATTGTGGATAAACATGTTTGTAATATCTCGATCTGTAAAATACTAAAAAGGTAGGCTATATTTAGCGAACAGTTGAAGACAAATACACTGAATTTAGACTAGGAAACACTTACCTAGACCCAATCACCATCTCTTCAAAAAGTAACATACTACATATAGTCCAGTTAACATTATGTATGAAATCGGCTTTGAATTGTGTTTCAATGATCATTGAAATGATGGACGCATGTCTACTTAAGTGGTAACAACTCATGAAATGTTGATGGTCCTACGATAAACTAACGAACATATAAAATTATAAACTTCCAAATTTTTATTTAACAAAACACTAATATTAAAATGGTTCAAATTACAAAAATCGATAAGTAGATGCAAAAATGTAATTTAACGCTATGGTGCCTGGCCTCGAACTGAAGAGGAACGGACTCCAACTCTAGTGTCAACATAGCTGGGTGGATGACAAATAAACATGGACGAACTGATGGATCAAACCTATTACAGGAAACAAACTGAGAGACAAGCCAACTCCCAAATTGTATTTATTGACCTTTTCTTTTGCCAACACTGTTGTCAGACCTGCCTTTTTAGTGACCCTCTCAACCAAGAGAGCTGAAGGCATAAAGACCTTTTCTTCAGAGAAATTTAATAAAACAAACAATGCATTTTATTTATTTTGCCTTTTTTTTATGTGGTTTTAAAAAAGCTGCCTGTCTTGAGGTCCAAAAGCATGAAAAACACTGTCTTTGTCTGAACTGGCAACCTATTCCCTACACAGTGATACTTTTGATCAGGCTCTGTAGGTAGTGACCTATATATGGAATAGGGTCCCCGTTCAGATGCAGACACTAAGTTAAAACAAGGGAAAAGTTCATTCATTTGGCATGTTAAGAGAGTATTGGTTATCGTTTCAGTTCTCAGGAAAGCAAAACACTTGATTCACAACTATAGGGCCAAACCCGAGCTGTACTGGACTGATATACGCCTCCATTTAGTGTGAATTAGGCATCAGATCAGTGTCCTCAACCCAGACAACCACAGGGTGGTGCTATTTCTGTGTTAGGTTCATCTACACTATAGATAAGGCTGGGGTACACAACTCTCTTCTTAAGAGTTGTGTGTGCAGGTTTTTGTCCCGACCCAGCTCTAACACAACTGAAAATGAATCCACTACTCCTGGTCTTGAATTGATTTGTTGACCATGATTAGGCTAGATTAAATTAGGTATGTTAGAGCTGGAATAAAATCCTGCATTCACACTACAGCCCAGCAGAAGCAGCGATGGCTCGCTCCAGGGGCTAAGCGAAGGCAATACGAGTGGTTTAGCTGTAACAGGGAAGGGAGAAAGAGGTTTTGGACCAGGGTTGTATTCATTACAGCAAATCAAATGGGGAAAAAACGAAAACAAGCGTTTCTTATTTAGACAAGTTCAGGTAGTTTCCTGCAGAGTTTGATTCTGTTTAGCTTCCTAGTGAATACAACCCAAGAGACACCACCAATATGAAGGAGGAAAAATCATAATGTAACAAATGATCCCAGGCCAGTTTGTAGTTGTGTAGCTTATACTGGTTAGGGTGGGGACCACAGATTTGAGAACAGTCATATTGTTCCTCTTACTTGTTAAGGGGCAAGGCACCACAATTAAAGCAGAGCAGACCAAAGACAATTTCTTCCAAAAAAGGCAAAAATTAGTGACCTGTATTTGAGAACCTGTGGACAAATAACTTCCACAGGGTTTTATCAATGAATAACACCAAAAAGCAATAGCACTACGAGAATTGATCCAAGACGAATACCGGTAAAAGAAAATGTTTTACAATTCAAACAAAATCAATCAGTTAGACCCAGTTACTTTACAGTATGTGTTATAATAACAACCTGTTCCCATAGTAACAGAGCAACCATCCCTTTCAATGTAGTACAGCACCAATGACTGACAGGTAGCAACAGGTGACAGGTTCCATCGACCAAACCCCAAGAAGTTGGGACACACATTGTGGCGATCATTTCAATAAACGTTTTCTACAGTGGGAAACACTGTAGTTGTATGGTGAACATATAAAATGATTCCCTCATGATGAACAACAATAAAAACACACCAACTGGTAGGCTAGCTATCTGACGTGACGTGTGAAACACTTTAGCTACAAAAAGGCTACTTTGTGAGAAGACACAGTGGTGAGACAGAAAACAGTCTCTTGCTAGGGAGTGGTTTTTAAGGCAACGTGATTTCAATTAAGTTTAGCTGTAGCCAAGTGACATTAATTACATATTAGCATTAGCTTCACCACTAGAATTACATTGTAGCTTAGCGTTAGCTTAGCTTCACTAATAGAACTACATAGTAGCATTAGCTTCAGCTTAGCTTCACTCATATAATTACATTGTAGCATTAGCCATTAGCTTAGCCAATTGAATTCCAATGAAGCTTTAGCTAATTAAATGTACAGTGTAGTGGGCTATCAGCTTAGCGACGCAAGTGATTTCTGTTTGATGCTACGGCTTCATTAGATAAGAGGGGGAGCTGGTTGGAAGTGTTACAAGGTAAAGGCAGTGGTGGTATTTTTTTAAAGCTCTTTGTTAAAAAAAATATTTCTGCCCAGTCCCAAACCAATCCCTAGCCCCTAGATAGTGTGCACTAGGTAAGCAAATGTCCTCCTAGATAGTATGCACTAAGTAATCAAAATGGCATGAATTACCCCAAGACCAGAAGGCTAGAGGGGTGACTACCATATTGTTAATACTTGTCCAATCCTCTCAGATTTACACAAACGTCTACTAGTGGCAAGGTGCTAGGAGCCGATTTGGGAACGAGGCCGAAACGGTAGTGTAAAAACAACTTCTGCATCCCAAACGGCACTCCAATCCCTATTTAGGATCCCCCATAGGAGGGCCCTGGTCAAAAGTAGTGCACTATTTAGGAAATCAGGTGTCATTTGAGAGACAGACCAACGACATGATTAAACATTCCCAGGCCTTGGCATGACGAGTGTCGACCAAACACTCTTATACAGTTTCAGAAAACGACAACCTTATATACAACAACATAGAAAGAAAAAAAAAAGTACATATTTTTTTTCTAAAAAGGTCTGGTGAGAGACTGATCGATTTAAGGCGATTGGCCAGGAAGATTTAAGATTGCTGTAGAAACCGGCTGAGATTATGGGGTGCGTCTCAACCGTCTAAAATGGCTTCCTTCCTCCCTTTACCCCAAGCCTAATTTCCTCTCCTTAATATCTGGACAGGACAGAGAAGGTGAAAGAGATGGGGTAGATGGAGATAACCTACTGCAAGTTTGCATTCACTTGTTCAACTCTAGCCCTATTCAGATAACTACAACCCTGATCTTTGCACAAGCACTGAGGTTGCTTCACTCAGTCACACTAATATGATTGAAGGGAGGAATCCAGTTTAGGCGATTGAGACGCAGCCTGAATCACGTTAATCAATCTCAAATGGAGAGAAAAAACAAAAAAACTATTTGGTAACAAAAAGTGTACTTCCTAAAACGTTATAATACAAAAAACATTAGAAAATGTACCTCGGCTAAAGCTTATAAAATATCATAAAGATTCAAATACTATAATAATAATAATATTCCTTGGTCCGTAAAAATTGTTACTATAATAAATGTTTCCCCATAAACAATAATGAAGTTTCTCTGCACATGAGTGATACTTCCATCATTACCAAGCCCTTTGTTGTGGTCAAAAAAAAAATCTAAACTTTGTAGAAAGAGTGAGTGTTGAAAAAAAATAAAATAAAAAAAGCTGTTCTCCAAATGTATACAAAGGGCTCCTAGTTATTGTGTCATCCTGGAGGTGAAACCTCTCCCAGACTGAATGACCCAGGCTGCAGTGTCATGTGTCATCCTGGAGGTGAAACCTCTCCCAGACTGAATGACCCAGGCTGCAGTGTCATGTGTCATCCTGGAGGTGAAACCTCTCCCAGACTGAATGACCCAGGCTGCAGTGTCATGTCCACAAATGGCCACACGGGGGCGCCAGAGGGGGATCCCCTCCGTCCAGGTCTGTCTTTCATCAGAACCTCATCTCTCTTCTTCCCTTCCCCTCCTCAACTCAATCGCTCCCTTTCCAAAGAGTCCTTGAGCGAGCAAGCGAGCGTGTGTGGTTCCAAAGCAGGTCCATGATCCTCTCATACACACACTTCCCCACTGCTATGATGAAACAGACATCACCGATGAACCCGACAACAACCCAACGCTATTGGTTGACCCTCCCCCTTGGCCAATCCCGTAGCCCGCCTGTCCTTCCGCCAACCCCCCTAAACCTCCCATCCCCAGACTCCCTGAGGAAGAGGAAGGTGAGGATGAGATACTGTGACTGTGGGCCTGGAGGATGGCCCCGGCAGCGCTGCAGTGAAGGCGAGGGCCTGGTTCTGGGGTATAGGTGAAGGTGAGGGCCGTGGAGTAGATGACGCCGTCGTTGCGGACCAAGGTGACGGGGACCTGGACGGGCTGACGGACCCAGCGCCACCCCTCTCTGAAGGCAGAGATGTCAGGCACCACGCAGAGCACGCTCTCTCCACACCTGGGACAGAAGGGGTTAGACAAAGACAGATTCACCACGTTGTAGAGTCCGTGTTACCACGGAAACGGACTCGACCGCATGTCAGCCGTTTGTCAACTTAACAACAATTTAAAACGGGTTAGGTTAGCCTCCTCTGGTCTCTCCAGATATCAGTTGTGGCTGTGGTTTGTACCTCCCTTTTAAATTTACTGCTTTTGGGAAAAGTCTGTCCTCTTAAAAATTGAGTTCATACAAAAATAAAATAGCCGTTTTAATAATTGTATTTATGACAGTCTTCATCCATAATTGTCAATTACACAATTATACAGTTACCATGCCAGCCATACACCCCCCCCCCCCCCACACACACACACACACACACACACCTTACCTGTACATAGTGTCAGCCTCTATATCTCCAAACCAGACTCTGAGATCTGGAGCAAAGTTCTGTCCTGTCAGCTCCAACATGGCCACATCCCCTCCACCATTCAACTACAGAGACAACAGAGGGTTAGTGTGGGTCCTGTCATCTCCAACATGGTCACATCACCTCCACCATTCAACTACAGAGACAACAGAGGGTTAGTGTGGGTCCTGTCAGCTCCAACATGGCCACATCACCTCAACCATTCAACTACAGAGACAACAGAGGGTTAGTGTGGGTCCTGTCATCTCCAACATGGCCACATCACCTCCATCATTCAACTACAGAGACAACAGAGGGTTAGTGTGGGTCCTGTCAGCTCCAACATGGCCACATCACCTCCACCATTCAACTACAGAGACAACAGAGGGTTAGTGTGGGTCCTGTCAGCTCCAACATGGCCACATCACCTCCACCATTCAACTACAGAGACAGAGGGTTAGTGTGGGTCCTGTCAGCTCCAACATGGTCACATCCCCTCCACCATTCAACTACAGAGACAACAGAGGGTTAGTGTGGGTCCTGTCAGCTCCAACATGGCCACATCACCTCCACCATTCAACTACAGAGACAACAGAGGGTTAGTGTGGGTCCTGTCAGCTCCAACATGGCCACATCACCTCCACCATTCAACTACAGAGACAGAGGGTTAGTGTGGGTCCTGTCAGCTCCAACATGGTCACATCCCCTCCACCATTCAACTACAGAGACAACAGAGGGTTAGTGTGGGTCCTGTCAGCTCCAACATGGCCACATCACCTCCACCATTCAACTACAGAGACAACAGAGGGTTAGTGTGGGTCCTGTCAGCTCCAACATGGCCACATCACCTCCACCATTCAACTACAGAGACAACAGAGGGTTAGTGTGGGTCCTGTCATCTCCAACATGGCCACATCACCTCCACCATTCAACTACAGAGACAACAGAGGGTTAGTGTGGGTCCTGTCAGCTCCAACATGGTCACATCACCTCCACCATTCAACTACAGAGACAACAGAGGGTTAGTGTGGGTCCTGTCAGCTCCAACATGGCCACATCACCTCCACCATTCAACTACAGAGACAACAGAGGGTTAGTGTGGGTCCTGTCATCTCCAACATGGCCACATCACCTCCACCATTCAACTACAGAGACAACAGAGGGTTAGTGTGGGTCCTGTCATCTCCAACATGGCCACATCACCTCCACCATTCAACTACAGAGACAACAGAGGGTTAGTGTGGGTCCTGTCAGCTCCAACATGGTCACATCACCTCCACCATTCAACTACAGAGACAACAGAGGGTTAGTGTGGGTCCTGTCATCTCCAACATGGCCACATCACCTCCACCATTCAACTACAGAGACAACAGAGGGTTAGTGTGGGTCCTGTCAGCTCCAACATGGCCACATCACCTCCACCATTCAACTACAGAGACAACAGAGGGTTAGTGTGGGTCCTGTCAGCTCCAACATGGTCACATCCCCTCCACCATTCAACTACAGAGACAGAGGGTTAGTGTGGGTCCTGTCATCTCCAACATGGCCACATCACCTCCACCATTCAACTACAGAGACAACAGCGGGTTAGTGTGGGTCCTGTCATCTCCAACATGGCCACATCACCTCCACCATTCAACTACAGAGACAACAGCGGGTTAGTGTGGGTCCTGTCATCTCCAACATGGTCACATCACCTCCACCATTCAACTACAGAGACAACAGAGGGTTAGTGTGGGTCCTGTCAGCTCCAACATGGCCACATCACCTCCACCATTCAACTACAGAGACAACAGAGGGTTAGTGTGGGTCCTGTCAGCTCCAACATGGCCACATCACCTCCACCATTCAACTACAGAGACAACAGAGGGTTAGTGTGGGTCCTGTCAGCTCCAACATGGTCACATCACCTCCACCATTCAACTACAGAGACAACAGAGGGTTAGTGTGGGTCCTGTCATCTCCAACATGGCCACATCACCTCCACCATTCAACTACAGAGACAACAGAGGGTTAGTGTGGGTCCTGTCAGCTCCAACATGGCCACATCACCTCCACCATTCAACTACAGAGACAACAGAGGGTTAGTGTGGGTCCTGTCATCTCCAACATGGCCACATCACCTCCACCATTCAACTACAGAGACAACAGAGGGTTAGTGTGGGTCCTGTCAGCTCCAACATGGCCACATCACCTCCACCATTCAACTACAGAGACAACAGAGGGTTAGTGTGGGTCCTGTCAGCTCCAACATGGCCACATCACCTCCACCAGTCAACTACAGAGACAACAGAGGGTTAGTGTGTGTGAGAGAGTATCTAGATATGTGGTGAGAGCATCCAGTGTGTCACTTTCTCCGGTTATGAAAGTTAGTGTTTCAGTAGAGAATATACTGTGTGTGTGTTTAGGTGTATGTTAATGTGTGTATATTTAGGTGTGTGTGTGTTTAGGTATATGTTAATGTGTGTGTGTGTGTGTATTTAGGTGTGTGTGTTTAGGTGTGTGTTAATGTGTGTGTACCTGCAGACTCTCCACCACAGGAACCGGTGTAACAGGACAGAGTACAGGACCCATCCCCTGGTAGAAGGTGTACTCTGCCTTGTCTGTACTGATGATGGTCCAGGACGCTCCATCGTTTATCATCTCCTTACTGGGCTCTTTGGGGCAGGGCGTGGCCTGGGGGAGGAGATATGCTAATTAGTAGTTCATTATCTCCTTACTGAGGTGCGTTCAGTTCGAGTTAACGTGGGCTAAGTTGCGTAACAGTTTGTACAGAACGACACGTTTCCCCAAAACGTCCTGGAACAGACTTCGCTCCCGCTCGGTGGGTGTGGCCAGGTGTTGCGTATTTAACTTCTATGGGCAAGCGTCCCACCCCTGGTACACCCTATCAACAACAGGTGAAATATCAAGAGCGCCAAATTTCAAAAACAATTAAATGTCATAATTCAAATTTCTCAAACATACAACTATCTTACACCCTTTGAAAGATAAACATCTCCTTAATCTAACCACGTTGTCCGATTTCAAAAAGGCTTTACGGCGAAAGCATAAAGTTAGATTATGTTAGGACAGTACATTGAAAATAGCTGTGTGTAATGTTTTGTCAATGTAAAGACGCGTCACCAAAAGCAGAAAACCAGCTAAAATTATGCACTAACCTTTGACAATCTTCATCAGATGACACTCCTAGGACATTATGTTAGACAATACATGCATTTTTGGTTTTATCAAGTTCATATTTATATCCAAAAACAGCATTTTACAATGGCGTTGATGTGGTCCAAGTGGTCCAATAAGAAACCCTCATTAAACGGGGAGGGACTAGATGAACTAGTGGTCCAATAAGAAACGCTCATTAACTTCTTCGCTATAGGGGGCAGTATTTTCACGGCCGGATGAAAAACGTACCCAAATTAAACGGCCTACTTCTCGGGCCCAGAGTAGTAGATTAGGATAGAAAACACTCTAAAGTTTCTAAAACTGTTTGAATGGTGTCTGTGAGTATAACAGAACTCATATGGCAGGCAAAACCCTGAGAAAATTCCAAGCAGGAAGTGGCCTGTCTGAGAATTTGTAGTTCTTCTTTTGGTTCTCTATTGAAACTACAGTATCTGTGGGGTTACGTAGCACTTTCTAAGGCTTCCATTGGCTCTCTAAAGCCTTCAGAAAGCGGATTGAGGCATCTCCTGTCTCTGGGCAGAGTATAGTAGCTCAGTTTCTCAGTGGTCTGCCTGGTGACTAAGAGATTGGATATGCGCGTTCACGAGACCACGCTGTTTTTTCTTTTCCTCTTTGAATGAATACACTATCGTCCGGTTGGAATATTATCTCTATTTTACGAGAGAAATACCATAAAAATTGATTATAAACAGCGTTTGACATGCTTCTAAGTACGGTAATGGAACATTTTGAATTTTTTTGTCTCGAATTGCGCTTGCGTGTTACCCTTTGGATAGTGACCTGAACGCACAAACAAAACGGAGGTATTTGGACATAACTATGGATTATTTGGAACAAAAACATCATTTCTTGTGGAAGTAGCAGTCCTGGGAGTGCATTCTGACAAAGATCAGCAAAGGTAATACAATTTTTCTAATACTAATTCTGAGTTTAGTGAGCCCCGAACTTGGCGGGTGTCTGAATAGCTCACCGTGATGGCTGAGCTATGTACTCAGAATATTGCAAAATGTGCTTTCGCCGAAAAGCTATTTTAAAATCTGACATAGCGATTGCATAAAGGAGTTCTGTATCTATAATTCTTAAAATAATTGTTATGTATTTTGTCAACGTTTATGATGAGTAATTTAGTAAATTCACCGGAAGTTTTTGGTGGGAATACAATTTCTGAACATCACATGCCAATGAAAAAAGCAGTTTTTTGATATAAATATGAACAAAACATACATGTATTGTATAACATAATGTCCTAGGATTGTCATCTGATGAAGATCATCAAAGGATAGTGCTGCATTTAGCTGTGTTTTTGTGACATATATGCTTGCATGGAAAATGGCTGTGTGATTATTTTTGGCTGTGTACTCTACTAACATAATCTAATGTTTTGCTTTCGCTGTAAAGCCTTTTTGAAATCGGACAATGTGGTTAGATTAACGAGAGTCTTATCTTTCAAATGGTGTAAAATAGTCGTATGTTTGAAAAATTGAAATTATTGCATTTTTGAGGTGTTTGTATTTCGCACCACGTTCTTCCATTGGATATTGGCGAGCCGTTCCGCTAGCGGAACCCCTAGATGTAAGAAGTTAAACAGGGAGGGACTAGATGAACTAGTGGTCCAATAAGAAACCCTCATTAAACAGGGAGGGACTAGACGAACTAGTGGTCCAATAAGAAACCCTCATTAAACAGGGAGGCACTAGACGAAGTAGTGGTCTAATAAGGAACTCTGATTTTAGTTGACCAGAGGGCTGGGAAAAGCTATTACCAGATAGCACAAACCTGGCTCAGATCTACAAGGGACTAGGAGTGTGTGTGTGCGCGCGTCCATCAGTCTGTGTGTGTGTGTGTGTATTAGCGCGTGTGTGTGTGTACCTGGAACTGAATGATTCTCTCCTGTGAGAGACAGAGGTACATTCTCTCGGTGTCTTTCAGGTAGAAAGAACACTTATGGAGCTGAGACACTGGGTCGTCTGCATCCATCAACGCTGTCTGCTTGTCCACCTTACGGATCACCTGGGGAGGAAGTGAGACACACAAACCCTGCTTATCTATCATATATCACCTGAGAATATGTAGGAACAGGAGAGAGACAGACAGACCTGTAGGTAGAGAGGTGAATATGTAGGAACAGGAGAGAGACAGACAGACCTGTAGGTAGAGAGGTGAATATGTAGGAACAGGAGAGAGACAGACAGACCTGTAGGTAGAGAGGTGAATATGTAGGAACAGGAGAGAGACAGACAGACCTGTAGGTAGAGAGGTGAATATGTAGGAACAGGAGAGAGACAGACAGACCTGTAGGTAGAGAGAGGTGAATATGTAGGAACAGGAGAGAGACAGACAGACCTGTAGGTAGAGAGAGGTGAATATGTAGGAACAGGAGAGAGACAGACAGACCTGTAGGTAGAGAGAGGTGAATATGTAGGAACAGGAGAGACAGACCTGTAGGTAGAGGTGAATATGTAGGAACAGGAGAGAGACAGACAGACCTGTAGGTAGAGAGAGGTGAATATGTAGGAACAGGAGAGACAGACAGACCTGTAGGTAGAGAGGTGACTATGTAGGAACAGGAGAGAGACAGACAGACCTGTAGGTAGAGAGGTGAATATGTAGGAACAGGAGAGACAGACCTGTAGGTAGAGAGAGGTGAATATGTAGGAACAGGAGAGAGACAGACAGACCTGTAGGTAGAGAGGTGACTATGTAGGAACAGGAGAGAGACAGACAGACCTGTAGGTAGAGAGGTGAATATGTAGGAACAGGAGAGAGACAGACAGACCTGTATGTAGGAACAGGAGAGAGACAGACAGACCTGTAGGTAGAGAGAGGTGAATATGTAGGAACAGGAGAGACAGACCTGTAGGTAGAGAGAGGTGAATATGTAGGAACAGGAGAGAGACAGACAGACCTGTAGGTAGAGAGGTGAATATGTAGGAACAGGAGAGAGACAGACAGACCTGTAGGTAGAGAGGTGAATATGTAGGAACAGGAGAGAGACAGACAGACCTGTAGGTAGAGAGAGGTGAATATGTAGGAACAGGAGAGAGACAGACAGACATGTAGGTAGAGAGGTGAATATGTAGGAACAGGAGAGAGACAGACAGACCTGTAGGTAGAGAGAGGTGAATATGTAGGAACAGGAGAGAGACAGACAGACCTGTAGGTAGAGAGAGGTGAATATGTAGGAACAGGAGAGAGACAGACAGACCTGTAGGTAGAGAGGTGAATATGTAGGAACAGGAGAGAGACAGACAGACCTGTAGGTAGAGAGGTGAATATGTAGGAACAGGAGAGAGACAGACAGACCTGTAGGTAGAGAGGTGAATATGTAGGAACAGGAGAGAGACAGACAGACCTGTAGGTAGAGAGGTGAATATGTAGGAACAGGAGAGACAGACAGACCTGTAGGTAGAGAGGTGAATATGTAGGAACAGGAGAGAGACAGACAGACCTGTAGGTAGAGAGAGGTGAATATGTAGGAACAGGAGAGAGACAGACAGACCTGTAGGTAGAGGTGAATATGTAGGAACAGGAGAGAGACAGACAGACCTGTAGGTAGAGAGAGGTGAATATGTAGGAACAGGAGAGAGACAGACCTGTAGGTAGAGAGGTGAGACTGGTTGGTACGTACCAGTCTAGGCAGTGCCATACCAGTGACAGAACAGACCAGTTTAACAGTCTGACCATAGTGGATGTATCCATCCCTCACTGCAAACTCCTCCCCTTCTGGCTCTTCCTCCTCCACTACAGGGGAAAGAGTAATGAGTTATTACTGTAGGATACACATTTAATAACTGAAATCAGCCCTACCATGATATATATATATATATATTATAAACAACCCTCTATATGATGCTATATATCTATCTGAAGTCTTGTCTTGGTGGCATTGACTTCGACATCACCATGGCAATGCAGCATAATCAACAGAAAAACAACATGATTGGCTGAAACAGAGGAGAGAGAGTTCAACAGACGGAAGTCAGGAAGCTATTAGAGGAGAGGGACCGGGGTGAACGGAAGAGGGGGGACCGGGGTGAACGGAGAGGGGGGGACCGGTGAACGAAGAGGGGGGGACCGGGGTGAACGGAAGAGGGGGGACCGGGGGTGAACGGAAGAGGGGGGGGACCGGGGTGAACGGAAGAGGGGGGGACCGGGGTGAACGGGGGGACCGGGGTGAACGGAAGAGGGGGGGACCGGGGTGAACGGAAGAGGGGGGGACCGGGGTGAACGGAAGAGGGGGGGGACCGGGGTGAACGGAAGAGGGGGGGGCCGGGGGGAACGGAAGAGGGGGGGGACCGGGGTGAACGGAGAGGGGGGGACCGGGGTGAACGGAAGAGGGGGGGACCGGGGTGAACGGAAAGAGGGGGGACCGGGGTGAACGGAAGAGGGGGGACCGGGGTGAACGGAAGAGGGGGGGACAGGGGTGAACGGAAGAGGGGGGGACCGGGGTGAACGGAAGAGGGGGGGACCGGGGTGAACGGAAGAGGGGGGGGACCGGGGTGAACGGAAGAGGGGGGGACCGGGGTGAACGGGAGAGGGGGGGACCGGGGTGAACGGAAGAGGGGGGGACCGGGGTGAACGGAAGAGGGGGGGACCGGGGTGAACGGAAGAGGGGGGGACCGGGGTGAACGGAAGAGGGGAGAGGAATCACACAAGACAGATGAAGGAGAGAGGAGGGGTAACTTACAGAGGTGTATGTAGAACGCTCCCCACTGTTGTGAACTGGCGTGGAAGTTCCCTCCCTCCACGTGTAGATAGCGGGTACTGACGGTCTGAGAACGCAACCGGTTAAACAACGCAACCTTGGTCCCTGACGCTATACACTAGAGACAGAGAGAGTAGGGAGTGTGAGAGAGAGAGAGCGAAGTGAGAGAGAGAGAGAGAGGAAGAGAGGAGAGAGAGAGAGAGAAGTAGGAGAGAAGGAAGTGAGGGAGGGAGAGAGAGAGAGTGGTGAGGGGAGAGGAGGAGAGGAGGGAGGTGGGAGGGGAGAGAGGAGGGGAGAGAGAGAGGAGAGGGAGAGGAGAGAGGAGAGGAGGGAGAGAAGAGAGAGAGAGAGAAGAGAGAGAGTAGAATGAGGGAGGAGAGAGAAGAGAGAGAAGTGAGGGAGAGAGAGAGAGAGTAGAAGTGAGGGAGAGAGAGAGAGAGAGAGTAGGAAGTGAGGGAGAGAGAGAGAGAGAGTAGGAAGTGAGGGAGGAGAGAGAGAGAGAGGAGTAGGAAGTGAGGGAGAGAGAGAGAGAGAGAGTAGGAAGTGATGGAGAGAGGAGAGTAGGAAGTGATGGAGAGAGAGAGAGAGAGAGAGAGAGTAGGAAGTGAGGGAGAGAGAGAGAGAGAGTAGGAAGTGAGGGAGAGAGAGAGAGAAGGAAGTGAGGGAGAGAGAGAGAGGAAGGAAGTGAGGGAGAGAGAGAGAGAGAAGGAAGTGAGGGAGAGCGAGAGAGAGAAGGAAGTGAGGGAGAGCGAGAGAGAGAGAGTAGGAAGTGAGGGAGAGAAGGAAGTGAGGGAGTGAGGGAGAGAGAGAGTAGGGAGTGAGGGAGAGAGAGAGTAGGGAGTGAGAGAGAGAGTAGGGAGTGAGGGAGAGAGAGAGAGTAGGGAGTGAGGGAGAGAGAGAGAGTAGGGAGTGAGGGAGAGAGAGAGTAGGAAGGGAGAGAGTAGGGAGGGAGAGGTTAGACAAGCATTCATGGAGAGATCACACTTTGAAGTTGATCAATGTTAAATAAAAACAGCAGAGTTACAACACAGCTCGTAAAAAAAGACCTTTGTGCCGAAACCACTCAGGAAAACCCTACCATTGTGCATCAAGCTTGTGTGTGTGTTTTACATACTCAGTCAGTTCTATGTAACCGTAAATCTGCTCAAAATGTGGTGAGAGCATCCTCTGTGTGTGTGCACATACACATATATATACACACATACATACACATACACATATATATACACATACATACATACATACATACATACATACACATATATATACACATACACATATATATACACATACACATATATATACACATACATACATACATACACACATACATACATACACATACACATATATATACACATACACATATATATACACATACATACATACATACATACATACATACATACATACATATATAAGACAGACATGGGTACCAAATACTATTTAAAACATCTCAATTCTGTTCACATGCACTTAAAGAATTCAGATATATTTTATTTGAAAAGAAAAGTAGTTGAATATTTTAAGTAATTTTTAAAACACAGGTATTTGAAAATCCTCTCAAATACAATTTTGTATACCGTTTGGTCTTCTACAAATAACCATTCAAATACTCAAATAGAAGTACTTGTTTTGGGCTGTGGATTACAAAATACAAAAAATATAACAATTTTAAAATATTAGATACTATAATACACATGTATTATCCATTACTGTGGAAATGTGTGTGTGTGTGTGGTCCTAGTCATGTGTGTTCCTCTCCATACTCACGGTCAGCGTTCTTCAGAGACTGTTTCTTCTTGGAAGGTTTAGAGATAACTTTGATCCTCTTACTAAGGAAGACTCCTATGTCTGTACTGTTACCATAGAACATCTTGACTGACAGCATGAAGTGTTTCCTCTTGTCACTGTCACTGATGTATAGAGTCTTAGCTGTGCAGAAGTCCTGGGTGGGAGGAGGAGAGAAAGAGAGAGGAGGGAGAGAGAGAGGAGAGGGGGGAGAGAATGAGAAAGGGGGAGAGAGAAGAGTGAGAAGCAGAGAGAGAAGGAGAGGGGGGAGAGAATGAGAAAGGGGGAGAGAGAAGAGTGAGAAGGAGAGAGAGAAGGAGAGGTCATTTGAGTGTGTATACACAGGATTTTCAGTCATGCAGAAGTTCTGTGGGGAAAGGCTGAGGGGTGTGTGTTTCACTGTGTATTTCTGCCTCTGTGTGTGTGTGTGTGTGTGTGTGTGTAGACACGGTTTTACCCTTGCAGACATTCTGGGGAGAGAAAATGAGGATGTGTGGGTTTCAGTCAGCATGTCTGTGTGTCTGTGTGTCAGCGTGTGCGTGTGTGTGTCAGCGTGTCTGAGCGTGTGTGTGTGTCTTGTCCCTTACCTTCCCCTCTAAGTTGAGCTGCTGCATCTCCTGGTCACTGTTTCCTATCCCTATAAAGGCACAGGGCTGAGCCTCCTGCTCTGAACAGCCCTCTCTCTCCATCTCCTCGGTCTTCTTCTTCCAGCCACAACCCATCAGATAGATACAAGGAGGGGGGCAGAAAAACCTGCAGGACAGATAGATATGGTTAGTACAGTCCACCAGGGAGGGGGGCAGAAAAACCTGCAGGACAGACAGATATGGTTAGTACAGTCCACCAGGGAGGGGGGCAGAAAAACCTGCAGGACAGACAGATATGGTTAGTACAGTCCACCAGGTAGACAGAAACACACTATCAACTACAGAGACACAATGAATACACACACACTATCAACTACAGAGGAGACACCATGAATACAGACACTATCAACTACAGAGGAGACACAATGAATACAGACACTATCAACTACAGAGACACCATGAATACAGACACTATCAACTACAGAGGAGACACCATGAATACACACACACTATCAACTACAGAGACACAATGAATACACACACACTATCAACTACAGAGACACAATGAATACACACACACTATCAACTACAGAGACACCATGAATACAGACACTATCAACAACAGAGACACCATGAATACAGACACTATCAACTACAGAGACACCATGAATACAGACACTATCAACTACAGAGACACCATGAATACAGACACTATCAACTACAGAGACACCATGAATAACATTCTCTCTCTCATACACACCTCTTCTCATTGCCGTAAGACTTCTGTGCAACTTTAGCGTGTAGTATGAGTAAGGTCTGGTCTCCCCTCTCCTTCAGGTAGTTTCTCATAGCCTCTCTATAGGGGGAAAAACAAACAACGTTCAGACAACATTTATTGAACAGAATCAAACAACGGCGCTGCACCGGGGTACAGCGCTGCATAGATGCACCTTGGGTACAGCGCTACATAAATAAACTGGGGTACAGTGCTACTTAAAGAAACTGGGGTACAGCGCTACACAGATGCACTGGGGTACAGCGCTGCACAGATGCACCGGGGTACAGCGCTGCACAGATGCACCTTGGGTACAGCGCTATATAGCGCAAAATGTAAAATAAAGGTTACATTTTTATTTAAAAAATATATAAATCAACTGGGGTGTATTTATTCCGCTAAAACAAGAGTTTCTATTTTACAAATTCAGGCAGGTCCCTCAATTTCGTTTGGTTATGTCTAATAAAAATGTTGCAACAGAATCGGTGGAATGAATTCACCCGATGCATATGTTTCTCATTGCCTCTGGGGGAGGAGGTGGAGACCGTTCCGACAACACTTATTCAAGGTAAGACCACAACTATGCAAAGACACAGACCTGAGTCAAATAACAATCAGACAATGCTTATTCAAGGTAAGACCACAACTATGCAAAGATACATAGACCTGGGTCTAATAACAAGGGTGTATACACCATCTGTCAAATACGACGGCGAATTTAGGGCGGCAGGTAGCCACCCTAAATGGTTAGAGCGGTTGCGCCAGTAACCGAAAGGTTGCAAGTTCGAATCCCCGAGCAGACAAGGTAAAAAGAGCTGTTGTTCTACCCCTGAACAAGGCAGTCATTGTAAATAAGAATCTCTTCTTAACTGACTAGCCTGGTTAAATAAAAAATTATGCTTTTAGACACTTGAGTTGTTGATTTACATCATAGAGTGGAACCTATGGAACCGTCACAGATACACTATTGATTATAGCAGTATGAATGGTGCGCCTTTATAGAAACGGGTGTGAAGAAATCTTATGATAAAGTGGAAGAAATGAAAGTGGATAAGTGGTTTTACACCTTAGTAATTGCAAAACGCTGTGGAGGTGGAAGCTAGAGGTTTCTCATGTTTGATGTAACAGTTTAAATGAGATGTAGGAGTTATGAAACGTGTGGTGGGTACGTTTCCTTACCTTGTTAGGCGCTGCGGTGGAGCTCGCTCACTGAACTTCCTGTTTAACAAAACAAAAAAAAGGTACTTTTCTATCAGCGCAACATCATTATACTAGCTAACGTTAAATTATAAAGTTGTTCTAGCAATCTGAAACATCATGATTATTAACAGGTGAGTGTTGCCATGAAAAAAAAACTCTACTAAACAGTAGCTTAGATTTCTGCTGCAGGTGGCAAGATTCAATCAGTAACGTTAGTTTTTAACTTTGTTGCCAGTTTGTCGGACAAATGTGAGCAATACTGTCTTTGCTACTTTACATGATTTGTAAATGAAATAGGTAACATTGAACAAATATAAAACATTGTTTAATTGAACTCAGCATACACATAATGGCTAGGTGATCTAGCCATAAAATGTAGCTAAAATAAGTAACTAGTTAGCTATATCATTACTGGCGAAAAAAAAGGGCTAGTTAGGTAACGTTAGTTGGCTAGCTTTTCGTTGTGGCTAGCTAACGTTACACACCGCACTAACATTGACACAAAAGTAGCAATAAGTGCGCGACGCCAATTAATAAAGCACTTTCAAAGCTATCTGGGAACAAAAACGAGTGCAAAAAAAAAAGTGGTTAGGAAACTAGTTACCCAAACAAAGAAAGTGAACTTTTTAAACGGTTCTTCCTTCATTTTTGCTCTGAATTTCAACACTTACCCCGTCACAACGGGCGCCATTTTCGACTGTAACTCCAAGTCCCAACAATCGCGAGATCCCAAATCCATTTCCCAACGCCGCTGGGACAACAGAACGAACAGAAACCCCGAGGGGAAAAATATAAACGAGAGTAGAAAAAGGGGGGAGGGAGAGGCGGACAGAGGGCAGACGCCACAACAGGCGTGGGAAAGTTGCGAAATCGCGCGAGAATAGAAAAACTCTCACAATAGACAAGAATGGGGTTGGACTCGACCTATCGCGAGATTATGCTCGGTTTTTTTTTTCTCTCTTCTCCTTCCCACAAGGTGAAACTGTAACTCGATTCCCACGCTTTTATAAAGTCATAAACTACAGTAGAGTGGTTGCTTTAGGAGTGAAGATACACCTCACAGCATCATTGTAGCCTAAACTGTAGATTAAAATGTTATTCATAAAGTGAAGATGATATTGTTTTACATTTACCAGTGAAAGGGGGTTGGAGTGTACAGAGTTAGTTCACCCTGTGAGCCGAGAATACAATTTGCTAGATTACAAAAACAACTCACTGTTAAAACTATACCGCATTTCAAATTAAAGCAAACTAGATTAATATTATTTTATAATTGCATTCACCAGATGGCACACATATAACATAGAAAAGCCCAGTGCTTCTCAATAAATCCCACATAAATCCCACTGGGTGTGCACATTTTGGTTCCATCCCAGCACAAACGCACCCGATTCAACTAAACAACGGCTTTTGTCACTAGTTGATGGAAACAACGTTGAAAAGTAAGAAGAAAACGGCACAAGGACTATAGGCAAACAGATCACATGTAATACATTATATTTAATTAAAATAAAATAATTTAAAGGAATCACATGGAATGTTAAAATGTCGAAAACAACAAAAAGGAAAGAATGTCAGGATGTAAATTGAACTCTATTTTTATTTATTTAACTAGGCAAGTCAGTTAAGAACAAATTCTTATTTTCAATGACGGCCAAGGCAGTTAACAGTGGGTTAACTGCCTTGTTCAGGGGAACAGTGGGTTAACTGCCTTGTTCAGGGGAACAGTGGGTTAACTGCCTTGTTCAGGGGAACAGTGGGTTAACTGCCTTGTTCAGGGGAACAGTGGGTTAACTGCCTTGTTCAGGGGAACACTGGGTTAACTGCCTTGTTCAGGGGAACAGTGGGTTAACTGCCTTGTTCAGGGGAACACTGGGTTAACTGCCTTGTTCAGGGGAACACTGGGTTAACTGCCTTGTTCAGGGGAACAGTGGGTTAACTGCCTTGTTCAGGGGAACACTGGGTTAACTGCCTTGTTCAGGGTCAGAACGACAGGTTTTTACCTTGTCAACTCGGGGATTCAATTTTGCAACCTTTCGGTTACTAGTCCAATGCTCTAACCACTAGGCTACGCTGCCGCCCCAATTCCCTATATAGAATAGCCTGCTACTTCTTACCAGGACCAATAGGGCTTTATTCACTATATAGTGTAGCCTGCTACTTCTGACCAGGACCAATAGGGCTCTGGTCTAAAGTAGTGCACTATATAGGGAATAGGGTGCCATAGGACTCTGGTCTAAAGTAGTGCACTATATAGGGAATATGGTGCCATAGGACTCTGGTCTAAAGTAGTGCACTATATAGGGAATAGGGTGCCATAGGGCTCTGGTCTAAAGTAGTACACTATATAAGGACTATGGTGCCATAGGGCTCTGCTCTAAAGTAGTGCACTATATAGGGAATAGGGCTCTGGTCTAAAGTAGTGCACTATATAAGGACTATGGTGCCATAGGGCTCTGCTCTAAAGTAGTGCACTATATAGGGAATAGGGTGCCATTTGGCATGAAGCTTTATTTACATTTGAGTCATTTAGCAGACGCTCCCCACTGAGTACAGACGTCAATTCAACGTCTAATGCGCGTTGGTTCAAAGTCATTTAATTGAAAGGATGTGGTGACAACATTGATTCAACCAGTGTTTGCCCAGTGGGTCTTACCCTGAGAGAATAACAGCAGTGAGTGAATACATTTTCAGATTTATTTAATGAGTTTTTTTTTTTTGGTACTGTATCAAATAGCACTGCTAGTCGTCTTTGGTCGCATTTAAAAGATATTGATACAATTTATTCACAATGATGAAAAGTACACATATCACATTATTTGCATGAGTTTAGGTCGATATATTTTCATTTTTACAGTTTAATTCATTAACCACACCGTTAAAACACAAATACTAGTACTTGGGCGAAGGATTCAGTATGGTACAGTAACAGAATTTGGTAACAGAATACAGTAACAGAATCAGTAACAGAATACAGTAACAGTTGTCTGAATTTGGTAACAGAATTTGGTAACAGAATACAGTAACAGTTGTCTGAATTTGGTATAAATCATCAGTGTTGCATGAATAGTTGTGCCCTGCCATTCTTTGTGCTCATTTACATATCATACAGTACAATTACTTAAAGGGAAGTCCTAGGTTACATCCTAAATGGTACCCTTTGTAGTGCACTCCTTTTTGACCAGGACCCATATGGCTCTGGTTAAAAGGTAGTGCCCTATTAAAAGGGAATAAGGTGCTATTTGGGACTTAAAAGAGACCAAGGTTTCTTCTTCTGTAGTGTTTTGGCACACTGCTGTATGTTCATATGGAGGGTCATTCCACGAAAAAAGGTCCTTTTGTATTCCTTTGATATTTTAAGTAGAAAAAAAAAAAATAAAAAGCCTGTTATATTAAATGAAGCGCCCTTTAATATAGACCACATGGAAAATTCAATCATTACGATTTTTTTTTTATATGAATAAGACTTGCTAAAGTGACATAATTCAGCATTTGACATGTCCTCCCTTGCACCCTCTGCGACTTCTTCTAGGAAGATTTTAACCGACTTAACCCAAAAAACGTCCCCCATGTTTTCACCATCATTGTAAAGCCCTAGTTATTTTGTTACTTTGACAAAGTCATTTCTAAAGATTATTTAGGGATTAAATTACCTGTCCCTCATTTTAAAGTGAACCCTCTTGCGTGAACTGAAGTCTCATTTTAATAGGGCAAAATTTTTCATAACAAAAAAAAAAAAACATTCAAAAGAGACATTGAACATCTAATAATCAAAATCATGTAAAAGCAGGTGAGCTGGTTTTACTCTTTATGGCCATTTTCTGGCGTTTTGTGTTGGAAAACTGAGCGTGTCGAGCATTACAAGTCAACCCTTTTACCCATAGACAGACAGGCTAGAAATGTTTTAACAATTAAAATTTTTTTTTGGTGATTCTTGCATTTAAATTGCCACTTCCATGTTGCACACGAGCTTTCCTTCTCCCGTCACAATGGGAATTACGATGAGATCATCAACCCCGTTAATTTATCTGGGATTGAATAGGCACCTACTGTGGTACTCGAGATGGGAAAACCTGCCATGAAGTTGAATATGTGCTCTTTATGACAGAATATTAAAATGAGGTGAAATCAAACCTTTTTTTTCTTTTTTTTTAAACCAAGTTACACTTCTCAAAAAGGCACTGAATTTGTGGAACGACCCGTGAAACGTACACATACAGTTAGTTGGCGGTTGGTTCATCCATCATTAAATTTCCTTGATGACTTTGGCAACAAAGAAAAAAAAAAAAAAAGATAATGTCATTAATTAGTACAAGTTATTACAACGGTCTGGCGTTGGTTGTTTCAGTCCCAAGAAAGCAAGCGCTCGTACATGCACAAACGAGAATCAACACATTTGTATTATCCATGATACACTATTCAATACCTGTTTGGCTGTACACTCCATTTTGTTTTTGTGAAGCCCAGTTTGATCCCACACACATCCCAGTGACCTCTGAACTGTGTGTCCATAGTGAAAGTGTAGCGTAGACCAGAACCTGTAGCATTGTTTCCATGATCTCTATTTTCTTCAACTGTATTGTTGGTTACGGGCTCGTAAGTAAACATTTCACGGTAAGGTCTACTACACCTGTTGTATTCGGCGCATGTGACTAATAACATTTGATGAGCAGAAAAATGGTAATCATGGTTTCTTGAGTTTCCGCGTCTCTTGTATACAATCCCAGACCAGCCTTTTCCTGAGTGATTATGTTCCCTTCTCAAAACATCAGCGTCAAGCAAGGAGAGCACATGAGGAAAGGAAACAAGGAGAGGAAACGCTTTACACTATCCCTTTTTAAAAGGAAGCTGGAGAAAGGATACAAGGAATTGCTGAAAGACAAGTGAAATGCAACCCAGCCAAAGATCTTCAAGGACACAAGGAATTGAGGACTTTTGAGATACGGCCCAGCTCGACATCTCCCAGTGGATCGTTGGTTACAGGACACAAGGAATTGAGGAGACTATTGAGATATGGCCCAGCTCGACATCTCCCAGTGGATCGTTGGTTACAGGACACAAGGAATTGAAGAGAGTAGATCCTTCAGAAAGACTTGAGAAAATACTTATGAGACGCAGCCCGGCCCCTTAGACCTTCCCCCTAACTCTTTAGAGGACTTGAAGAAAGACTATTGAAACGTGTCCTGGCCCTCTAGATCTTCCAGAAGATGTTCTTCCTGTACAGCAGGAAGGAGATGAGGACCCAGCAGGAAGTGGCCAATAGGTTCTGGGTCAGGTGCTCTGCGTGGGATTGGTTGTTGGCCATGCGCCAGCGGAACGGGAAGTATTCCTCCAGGACCTCGTGTCCCACGTACACCAGGATGGAGTTCATACCTGGAAAGGGTCAAAGGTCAGGATAGAGCACAGGGGTCAGAGGGATTGTTCAGGAGTTGCGTAACATTTAGATAGAAATGTATAGTTTAGGACAGACGTGATTCTCCTGTCACGCAGAATAGGGATCATTGTCAGATCTATGCGTTACATTTCTATATATGCAGATTGAAATATATAAATGTACAAAGCAGAGCTGCTGACACAGAACTAGTTCTCACCAGGGTAGTAGAAGGGCGCCCCAGACCACCACCTCCTCACATCTACTGTGTAGTAGATCAACACCAGAAGCAGCAAGCCAAAACACGCCAGGGTGGTCACGTAGGAGAGAGACCTGACAGACAGACAACTCAGAGGTTGATTATTCCACACTACACTATTAACTAGGGCACTAATTATTCCAGGATCGCTACATTTATTCCATGGCAACAAAATAAAAACACAAAGCAAACGGTTTGGTGCTTTAAAAACCTGCTGGATGTAAAATATGGTGTGCTACAACTTGGAAAATAAATAAATGTGACTCTGGATGCCATCATAATGATGTTTGTTTCCAACATAATGATGTTTGTTTCCATCATAATGATGTTTGTTTCCATCATAATGATGTTTGTTTCCAACATAATGATGTTTGTTTCCAACATAATGATGTTTGTTTCCAACATAATGATGTTTGTTTCCAACATAATGATGTTTGTTTCCAACATAATGATGTTTGTTTCCAACATAATGATGTTTGTTTCCAACATCAGGGCTGTTTTCCTAAAGAAGGTAAATCAGCTTTTTATTCTGTTTTCTTGCCACGACACTAACGAGTATTGTCCCGGCCCTACTAGGAAATATCAAGGGCCAGTTTCCCACACACAGATTAGCCTAAAACTAGTCCTGGACTACGAAACATGCTCAATGAAAAGTCTCCATTCAAAGTGCTCTTTAGTCCAGGACTAGATTTAATCTGTGTCCAGGAAACTGGCCCTGAGTGTTATACTGCACTATATGTGGCCTGGTCTCCTTACCATAGATTCTTGTTGATGGGGATGAAGCCTTCATTCAGTGAACATTTGGTCAGAGTGGCTGATATGATTCCCTGGAAAGATAAACATTTAGATACATCACGCTGACAAGGAAAATACATGCACGGTGAACACAGAAATACTATGCTACTATGTCTCAGTGTTGTCATATGAAGACATATGGAGAGGTTTAGTCTGATAAAAGATGCAATATACCAAGGCTGTGTGGCTCAGTTGGTAGAGCATGGTGTTTGCAACGCCAGGGTTGTGGGTTCGATTCCCACGGGGGACCAGTACGGAGAAAAAAATGTATGAAATGTATGCATTCACTACTATAAGTCGCTCTGGATAAGAGCATCTGCTAAATGACTAAAATGTAAAATGATATACCAAGGCTGCCCGACAGACCAAGGCTACGCGACAGACCAAGGATACCAGACAGACCAAGGCTGCCAGACAGACCAAGGCTTACGCGACAGACCAAGGCTGTGCGACAGACCAAGGCTACAGACCAAGGCTTACGCGACAGACCAAGGCGTACGCGACAGACCAAGGCTTACGCGACAGACCAAGGCTTACGCGACAGACCAAGGCTACCAGACAGACCAAGGCTACCAGACAGACCAAGGCTACGCGACAGACCAAGGCTACCAGACAGACCAAGGCTACCAGACAGACCAAGGCTACCAGACAGACCAAGGCTTACGCGACAGACCAAGGCTGCGCGACAGACCAAGGCTGCGCGACAGACCAAGGCTTACGCGACAGACCAAGGCTATAGACCAAGGCTTACGCGACATACCAAGGCTTACGCGACAGACCAAGGCTTACGCGACAGACCAAGGCTTACGCGACAGACCAAGGCTACGTGACAGACCAAGGCTTACGCGACAGACCAAGGCTATATACCAAAAGCTAATACAGTAATGACAAACAGCAATGTGATCATCTCACCATAACCAGGCTCCATATGAGGAACCGGGCCATTATACTGGAATGCTGATCCTTGTAGTGGAGGAGGATCTTTCCTGCCTGGATACAGATATCAGGGACAAAAACGGAGCCTCACAGTTAATCCCATTTATTACATTAGACTGATCCATTCAGTTATGCTGAGACATTCAACTCCACGTCTGCAATTACACACATCGGTCTAGTAGTGTAGAAACAGAACCACTGGAAAGAGAAGGACGAGGGAAGGAATATGTGAGAGAAACACAGATTAGTTTGGATGCAGAGAAGGAGTGTTGAGAGAGACAGACAGACACAGAGAGAGAGAAACAGAGACCGCAAGAAAGAGACAAGAGAGACTGCGACAGAGCGAGACAGTGAATGATAATTCCAGTGACCTGTAGTCCCAGGAAAGCCATGAGGACAGAGTTGATGCTGCCAAGGACTCCCTCTGGATCAAAGGGCATGTGAGACTTGTAGATCACCTGAAAAATGGACACGTCACGTTACGAGAAGAAAAAAAAAACACCTGCAGAAAGTCATTTTTCTCTTTGTTGCCTGAAACAAGTCAGTGTTAACTCACCCGCGAGGAAGGTGTTTGGTAGATGTGGTTCTCTCCCAGTAGCCAGCGGTCTACATATCCAGCTGCTCCCCCTGTACAGTTAGGGTACTGGCCCATGTCCCCAATACCACCCGGGCCCAAATAACCACTAAGGAGAGAGAAGATGCTGGTCAGTAGGTGATTTGAGTCAGGTGTTAGTTATCTCCTCGTTCCTATCACCTCCAGCTACCCTCAGACTCATGGACGAGGATTAAATCATATATGAACTATATCACTGTACGTTTAGTCCGTCAGAAGTACAACTCAAATCAACTATTGTCAGACGAGTTGCATACGTAAAAAGTCAGACCATTGTTTTTGGGGGGGGGGGTCGGAAAATCATCTCCGTTGTCATTCATCCTGCGACAGATCCATGGAAACTGTGTTGTCTCAATGTGTTCACAGCCATAGTCTTCCCTCTTATCTCACCTTGGGCAGTCAGGAACAGGAAGCAGGAAGGTCAGACAAAGCCACACGGTTTCCAAGACGATCACACACAGCCAGGCTGGCCAGTAGAGCAGGAACTCACGAGCAGAGTACCACCAAGCATCCTGGGTAAAAAAAAAATATTTAAAATAAACAACCCCAAAACAAAACAACCGTTTTGGTCACTATGGAAACAATACCGACCAGCAGACAATGAGTCGGGTAAAACATTAACACCAAGTGAAATGGAATGGGGGTGAATTCTGTCTGAAAACAATCTCTTCCGTACATCTAGAACGGTCAATGTCACAGTTAGCTGATGTTGAGTGTCAGAAGATGGTTATGTGACAATGAGTACGGTTACATGCACATTAATAATTAGATATTAAACTGATAATGGCAGCACGCTGATTATGCTAAAGAAATGTAAACATCTTACTCTGCTCATCTTAATCAGCGTAAAAAGGTCATAATTGAAGTAAACACAGGCCTGGTTTTCTGAGCTATCTTTTAAACGATTAGGACATTGTAAGCATCTTAAATCGGTGTTCCAGAGGTGTATTTGATCTGAGCATCAGCCGAGCGAACCTCCCTGTTACGCGCGAGAGAGTTCAGAACAACTTTAAATATGCATCTTAGAAATAGTTTTCACATATAAAGTTTGTGTCCAAACTCAGAATCAAATACGATTCACAAAAATAACATGGTCGCTGTGGTTGAATGTTCATTTTTATTGCCGATTTTCTGCGTTTGTCAAAGTCCCATCAGGTAGTATGATTTCAGATGTGTCCATATAAACAGGATTATTAGGGAAATCATTCTTCTTGCTAAGCATGTAAACGTTTTAAACTAACTATTATATTGATCTGACTGTAACCGGCTGTACTCAATGTGAGCGTTACGACATATATTTAGAGATACATTTTGACATGACATTATTGTGACATATATTTGATTACAAGTGTAATAACATGGTTATAAGGCTGGTCTGACCACGGGGACGCGGTTATAAGGCTGGTCTGACCACGGGGACGCGGTTATAAGGCTGGTCTGACCACGGGGACGCGGTTATAAGGCTGGTCTGACCACGGGGACGCGGTTATAAGGCTGGTCTGACCACGGGGACGCGGTTATAAGGCTGGTCTGACCACGGGGACGCGGTTATAAGGCTGGTCTGACCACGGGGACGCGGTTATAAGGCTGGTCTGACCACAGGGACGCGGTTATAAGGCTGGTCTGACCACGGGGACGCGGTTATAAGGCTGGTCTGACCACGGGGACGCGGTTATAAGGCTGGTCTGACCACGGGGATGCGGTTATAAGGCTGGTCTGACCACGGGGACATGGTTATAAGGCTGGTCTGACCACGGGGACATGGTTATAAGGCTGGTCTGACCACGGGGCAGGGTTATAAGGCTGGTCTGACCACGGGGACGCGGTTATAAGGCTGGTCTGACCACGGGGACGCGGTTATAAGGCTGGTCTGACCACAGGGACGCGGTTATAAGGCTGGTCTGACCACGGGGACGCGGTTATAAGGCTGGTCTGACCACGGGGACGCGGTTATAAGGCTGGTCTGACCACGGGACGTGGTTATAAGGCTGGTCTGACCATGGGTAGGCTGTCCAGGCGGTTTCTCACCACACACAGATTCAGACATGGTTATAACATGGTTATTTGTGTTATAACAGTATAATAACAGTTTATTTACAGAGGTCCTGTTAATTCTACATGTAGTTATATCAGTATAATGAGATGTATTCTGAGACTGACCACAGGAAGGTTGTCCAGGCTGTTCCAGGCAACACAGAGGTCCAGAGAGGCCACCACCAGATAGGAGAAGGCCAGACGCTGAAGCACGCCAGGGATACGCAGGGAGTCCCATGATACTGTAGTACACACACACACAGATTAGAAGAGTAAAACATTGTAAGGGAGTGAGCACGTGTGTGTGTGTGTGTGTGTGTGTGTGTGTGTGTACTGACGTGGTCCCTGGCAGTAGTTGGGGTTGATGATGAGGAGTCCTATGAGGAAGAGCTGAACACTCCTCCAGACTGCCTTGGTGAAGAGAGAGAAGCGAGACAAACCACACCGCAGGGCTGAGCTGACAGACAGGGATATAGATGTGCCCATGATGAACACAAACCTGAGAGAGAGACAGAGAGAGAGACAGAGAGAGAGACAGAGAGAGAGACAGAGAGAGAAAGAGAGAGACAGAGAGAAAGACAGAGAGAAAGACAGAGAGAAAGACAGAGAGAAAGACAGAGAGAAAGACAGAGAGAAAGACAGAGAGAGAGACAGACTTCACTAGAGGCACACAGTTTCCTCCTTTGAAGCAAAGTTAGATTTCCTCAATAAAAAGCCAATACATTTTGTCCTTAAATACAAAATATAAAAACTGATATTACCAGGGAAAGACCAAATCAGCAACTGTGAGTCCTGTGAAGAGGGGAAAAATATTGTCATTTTAACAATGCAGTTCAGTCTTCTAATTTTTCCTGAACATATTGTTGGATCTCCAGCACTTGCTAAAAACCACTAGAAGTGTGTACTTAATATTTTCCATTTCAGAATGGTGGACTCACCGTTCCAGCTCTCGTGTCTGAAGAACCAGTACCTCCCTCCTCCGTAGTTCACAAACACCATGATGACCAGGGACAACCCTCTGAAAGTGTCCAGGGATCGGAGCCTCCGGCTGGGGGTGGCGGGGAGTATGGTGTCTGTGGCTGTCTCCACCGTCCTGCCTGGAAACCCCAGCTCCTAGGAGAAAAGAGGAGAGTAAGTCAAAAGGTGTTAGTGTTGGGCTGGAACAAAAGCCTGCATACCCTGTATAGTATAAGCTCTCCAGAACCAAGGATATTGAACAATGCTTTAGGAGCATAGTTCAGCCACGTTGAGAAGAAAATATAACTCTGAACCCAACAAAAGAACACTAAAACTCCCCTCAACTGTAGCGACCCCCCCCCGATCAACTGTAGCGACCCCCCCCAATCAACTGTAGCGCCCCCCCCCCGATCATCTGTAGCGACCCCCCCCCCGGATCAACTGTAGCGAACCCCCCCGATCAACTGTTGCGACCCTCCCCGATCAACAGTAGCGGCCCCCCCATCAACTGTAGCGAACCCCCCCCGATCAACTGTAGCGACCCCCCGATCAACTGTAGCGCCGCCCCCCCCCCCGGATCAACTGTAGCGACCCCCCCCCCCGGATCAACTGTAGCGAACCCCCCCGATCAACTGTAGCGACCAACTGTAGCGGCCCCCCGATCAACTGTAGCGACCCCCCCCCGATCAACTGTAGCGAACCCCCCCCCCCCGATCAACTGTAGCGACCCCCCGATCAACTGTAGCGCCCCCCCCCCCCCGGATCAACTGTAGCGAACCCCCCCGATCAACTGTAGCCCCCCCCCCCCCCCCGGATCAACTGTAGCGGCCCCCCCCCGATCAACTGTAGCGACCCCCCCCTATCAACTGTAGCGACCCCCCCCTATCAACTGTAGAGCCCCCCCCATCAACTGTAGCGAACCCCCCCCGATCAACTGTAGCGACCCCCCCGCGATCAACTGTAGCGACCACCCCCCCCGCGATCAACTGTAGCGACCCACCCCGGATCAAACTGTAGCGAACCCCCCCGATCAACTGTAGCGCCCCCCCCCCCGATCAACTGTACCGCCCCCCCCCCCGATCAACTGTAGCCCCCCCCCGGTCAACTGTAGCGAACCCCCCCCCGATCAACTGTAGCCCCCCCCGATCAACTGTAGCGACCCCCCGATCAACTGTAGCGACCCCCCCGCGATCAACTGTAGCGACCCCCCGCGATCAACTGTAGCGATCCCTCCTCTATCAACTGTAGCGACCCCCCCCCGATCAACTGTACGACCCCCCCCCGATCAACTGTAGCGACCCCCCGATCAACTGTAGCGACCCCCCCGATCAACTGTAGCGACCCCCCCGATCAACTGTAGCCCCCCCCGATCAACTGTAGCGACCCCCCCGATCAACTGTAGCGACCCCCCCCGATCAACTGTAGCGACCCCCCCCCCGATCAACTGTAGCGATCCCCTCCGCGATCAACTGTAGCGGCCCCCCCATCAACTGTAGCGAACCCCCCCCCGATCAACTGTAGCGACCCCCCCGATCAACTGTAGCGCCGCCCCCCCCGGATCAACTGTAGTACGACGCCCCCCCCCCGGATCAACTGTAGCGACCCCCCCCCCCCCGGATCAACTGTAGCGACCCCCCCCCCGGATCAACTGTAGCGACCCCTCCCCGATCAACTGTAGCGGCCCCCCCCCGATCAACTGTAGCGACCCCCCCCATCAACTGTAGCGAACCCCCCCCGATCAACTGTAGCGAACCCCCCCCCCCCCGATCAACTGTAGCGACCCCCCGATCAACTGTAGCGCCCCCCCCCCCCCCCCATCAACTGTAGCGAACCCCCCCGATCAACTGTAGCCCCCCCCCCCCCCCCCCGGATCAACTGTAGCGGCCCCCCCCGATCAACTGTAGCGACCCCCCCCTATCAACTGTAGCGACCCCCCCCTATCAACTGTAGCCCCCCCCATCAACTGTAGCGAACCCCCCCCCGATCAACTGTAGCGACCCCCCCGCGATCAACTGTAGCGACCCCCCCCGATCAACTGTAGCGACCCCCCCCCGATCAACTGTAGCCCCCCCCCCCCGGTCAACTGTAGCGAACCCCCCCCGATCAACTGTAGCCCCCCCCGATCAACTGTAGCGACCCCCCGATCAACTGTAGCGACCCCCCCGATCAACTGTAGCGACCCCCCCCGATCAACTGTAGCGACCCCCCCCGATCAACTGTAGCGATCCCCTCCGCGATCAACTGTAGCGACCCCCCCGATCAACTGTAGCGACCCCCCCCGATCAACTGTAGCCCCCCCCCCGTCAACTGTAGCGAACCCCCCCCCCGATCAACTGTAGCCCCCCCCGATCAACTGTAGCGACCCCCCGATCAACTGTAGCGACCCCCCCGCGATCAACTGTAGCGACCCCCCCGCGATCAACTGTAGCGATCCCCTCCGCGATCAACTGTAGCGACCCCCCCCGATCAACTGTAGCGACCCCCCCCGATCAACTGTAGCGACCCCCCCGATCAACTGTAGCGACCCCCCCGATCAACTGTAGCGACCCCCCCGATCAACTGTAGCGACCCCCCCGCGATCAACTGTAGCGACCCCCCCGCGATCAACTGTAGCGATCCCCTCCGCGATCAACTGTAGCGATCCCCCCCGATCAACTGTAGCGACCCCCCCCGATCAACTGTAGCGACCCCCCCCGATCAACTGTAGCGACACCCCCCCGATCAACTGTAGCGACACCCCCCCGATCAACTGTAGCGACCCCCCCCGATCAACTGTAGCGACCCCCCCCGATCAACTGTAGCGACCCCCCCCGATAACGGTAGCGGACACCCCCCCCCCGATCAACTGTAGCGACCCCCCCGATCAACTGTAGTGGACCCCCCCGATCAACTGTAGCGACCCCCCCCCGATCAACTGTAGTGACCCCCTCGAATCAACTGTAGCGACCCCCCTCGATCAACTAGTAGCGACCCCCCCCGATCAACTGTAGTGACCCACCCCCCCCGATCAACTGTAGTGACCCCCCCCCTCGATCAACTGTAGTGACCCCTGTTCTAGAACTAAGTCTGGAGAATGACCACACAGAGACCACTGAGTTGATGAGCCTCTCAGTTTCCCATGGAGTTGCCCAACTCGGAACATCAGATTCTTCACCACGTCCAGCCTGTACCATACAAGAATCATATACAACGATTAGGAGACGCCTCTGATCATCTCTCCACAAAAATGCAGATGGCAGCTTCAAGACACTGGGATGACATACGGTAACAAACATAGTAAATGAAAACCTGTGTTATGTTTTCTAAAATAATCCAAACCTACCCATGACTGTGCCTCCAATAGCAGACAGTATCGCCAGTCCCGTGAACAACAGAAAGGCCACCATGATGGCTTTAAGAACAGAAAGGCATTTCATTGTTCAAAATAATGGTTTTCAGAGCATAAACATAAGTGTGTGTGTGTGTGTGTGTGGATGTGAGTGTGTGTGTGTGTGTGGATGTGAGTGTGTGTGTGGATGTGAGTGTGTGTGTGTGGTGTGTGTGTGGATGTGAGTGTGTGTGTGGATGTGAGTGTGTGTGTGTGTGTGTGTGTGTGAGTGTGTGTGTGCATGTGAGTGTGTGAGTGTGTGTGGATGTGAGTGTGTGAGTGTGTGTGTGAGTGTGTGTGGATGTGCATGTGAGTGTGTGAGTGTGTGTGGATGTGAGTGTGTGAGTGTGGTGTGTGTGTGTGTGTGTGTGTGGATGTGAGTGTGTGTGAGTGTGTGTGTGTGTGGATGTGAGTGTGTGAGTGTGTGAGTGTGTGGTACTCACGCAGGTAGCTGTTGACCGTTTCTGTGTCAGTGACCACGGAACAGTTGACCACTGAGGAGTCGTTCAGGTTCTTGACCCACAGAGAGTAATTACCATGCTCCCAAAAGTGGAAATGAACCCTGGGGAGGAGACAGGAAACTACTACCAGTGAGTGTACTTTCTGTATAAATACAATGTACTTCCTAGATATTTAATTGAATTATACCCTACAGTCCAAAATCCAACTGTAGACACTGAGGTCCAATACTTTCAGATCTATAATAAAGGGTACGTCCCAAACGGTATCCTTCTCCCTACATAGTGCACTACTTTAGTAGAGTCCTGGTCACTAGTAGTGCACTATATAGGGAATAAGGCTCTGGTCTAAAGTAGTGCACTATATAGGGAATAGGGCCCTGGTCCTAAAGTAGTGCACTATACAGGGAATAGGGCTCTGGTCTAAGTAGTGCACTATATAGGGAATAGGGCTCTGGTCACTAGTAGTTCACTATATAGGGAATAGGGCCCTGGTCTAAAGTAGTGCACTATATAGGGAATAGGGCTCTGGTCTATAGTAGTTTCACTATATAGGGAATAGGGCTCTGGTCACTAGTAGTTCACTATATAGGGAATAGGGCCCTGGTCTAAAGTAGTGCACTATATAGGGAATAGGGCTCTGGTCACTAGTAGTGCACTATACAGGGAATAGGGCCCTGGTCACTAGTAGTTCACTATATAGGGAATAGGGCTCTGGTCTAAAGTAGTTCACTATATAGGGAATAAGGCTCTGGTCTAAGTAGTGCACTATATAGGGAATAGGGCTCTGGTCACTAGTAGTTCACTATATAGGGAATAGGGCTCTGGTCTAAAGTAGTTCACTATATAGGGAATAGGAATCTGGTCTAAAGTAGTTCACTATATAGGGAATAGGGCTCTGGTCTAAAGTAGTGCACTATATAGGGAATAGGGCTCTGGTCACTAGTAGTGCACTATATAGGGAATAGGGCTCTGGTCACTAGTAGTTCACTATATAGGGAATAGGGCTCTGGTCTAAAGTAGTTCACTATATAGGGAACAGGGCTGGACATAGGGCCAGGGTGGGTAGTTGGTTGGTTAGTAGTGGTAATGTTGATAGGTGGGTAGTTGGTTGGTTAGTAGTGGTAATGTTGATAGGTGGGTAGTTGGTTGGTTAGTAGTGGTAATGTTGATAGGTGGGTAGTTGGTTGGTTAGTAGTGGTAATGTTGATAGGTGGGTAGTTGGTTGGTTAGTAGTGGTAATGTTGATAGGTGGGTAGTTGGTTGGTTAGTAGTGGTAATGTTGATAGGTGGGTCCTTACTTACGTGCAGAGTTCCAGGCTGACGAGGCTGCTGTTGAGCTGCAGGGTGATGCCATGCTGTGTGCCCACGGTGAAGTCCACTGAGCTGGGAATGCCTGGTCCAGGGCCTGCTGGCACCACACCCAGGGGCTGGTACACACACTGGAGCACAGGGGAAATATGACGACAACAGTGTGTGTGTGTGTGTGTGTGTGTGTGTGTGTGTGAGATAGATACAGCAGTAAAGGTCATCTTACCTGATAGCAGTGGTCTGATAGCCAGCTCACGACCATCTCAGCACCCAGCTCGTTGTTCACAGTGAGAGAGGCCTCGTCCATCTTTACTACTGTAGCCTTATGCCGAGGTGGCATACTGGAGAACACACGCAGAGAGAGAGAGAGAGACAGACACACAGAGAGAGACAGAGAGAGACACAGAGAGAGACAGAGAGAGAGACAGAGAGGAGAGAAGAGACAGAGAGAGACAGAGAGAGAACAGAGAGAGACAGAGAGGACAGAGAAGAGGAGAGAGACAGAGAGAGAGACACAGAGAGACACAGAGAGACAGAGAGAGACACAGAGAGAGAGAGAGAGACAGAAAGAGAGAGACACAGAGAGAGAGAGAGAGACACAGAGAGAGAGAGAGAGACACACAGAGAGAGAGAGAGAGAGAGAGAGAGAGAGCACATGAGACACCGCAGATCTGATAAGAATAGTCACACACATTCTTTGATGAACAGTGGTGTAAATAGAGGCTTATATTTACGCTGAGACACACACCACACACACACACACACACACACACATTTCTAATGTAGATAGAACGTGTTACAATGGTCCATCAATAGCAGGCCTACACTGCAGTAGCTGCTTAGTGACTGATACTCTCCTCGTTGTTGTTGACAACCGTTTACCTTTGAATCAAAAACTCCTGCTGTACAGACTATCCTTCAAACGCCATTGTCCTCATTTGGCATGCACAGTACTTACCACGAATAAGACGTAGTCAGCCCCTAACCAATGTGATCGGTAGCTAAGCTAGCCAAGACTAGCCTCCAGTCAACAGCCCTACTAGCCTTCAGACTGCTGCTAGTTACTGAATCACACTAGAGAGAGAGGAGAGAGAGAGAGAGAGAGGGAGGGGAGGCATGACGTTATGAGCTATCACACTTCCCGATATCATGTGATTATTAATCCACTTCTCCTCCAAGTGAAGAAGAAGAAGAAAATATATCCCGAGGAGCCGGGAAGTTTAAACGTTGCTGTGATATAGGGCGGTTAGCTAAACCAGCGTTTTTTTTCGGTGGCTGACATTGGCCAAGGTAACATTAAACTACATGCCTTAAATGTAACTACACACCGTTGTAGTTGATAGGAGATTCCCAAGTTAGCATTAGCTACAGCACACATTACGTGGCTAGCTACGGCTCCCGTTGGTCTCTACCACGTCTGTCGCTTTTCTACGACCCAAACCGAGGAAATGAAACCACCGAACTGAGATATTTCAATCATTTGTGGCGTAAACTTTCACACAAAGAGTGAGTTTTCATATTGGTTTAACTAGCTAACCGTTAGCCTTGGGGATTTTTTTTTAAACTAGCACGGATGGATTTAATTAACTATTCATCATTTTACTTACAGGGGACTTCTGCCACGCAAATGGCCACCAGCAAAGTAACCACTGCTAGGAAAAAACACCTTGTAATGCTTTCTGGCTGTACACATGTTGATGTTTTTCTCCCTTCCCTCCCAGTCCCCACCGCATCTGAAGATGTGCCTTGTGGTTCTTCTTTTATTCTTGCCTCTTTTCCATAAACACTTCCGATCCCACCTTGTTTTTTACATGCTAGTGGGAGCGAGGAGGGTCAAAGTACGATTACATAACGGCCGCTGCACATGAATCAACTCGTGATGACTGCGATTTCCAGTAGCGGTGCGTGTGTTGTAAAACTACTGGGGAAGCCATGTCCATATTTCTGATGTGTGTGTGTGTGTGTGTGTGCAAGTAGAAACACGTTGAACTCACCCTACTTGTAGAGAAAAGCAAATGCTCCTCCTCTCTTTCATGTTGATGAAATGGTCTATCACTCTGTCATACAGGTACCCGCTTTCTTATTTTTGTTGTTCTAGGCTATATGGTAAAATGCTCGCCTAGCATAACTTCCATTCATGGTCAACGTTAGCTAGTTAACATTAGCCTCTACATCTAGCTGCATGTTGAACTTCCATCCTCTCAGGCCAGGGGCACAAACAATGTATGAATTAATGGTTGGATCAGAATCGTTGTTATAATCATTAGCCAGTATGGAGAATTAAGTAAAACTGCAAATTGTATCTGAGCAAGAGAGGAGTTGCCACATTTATCCAATAAACCCTTTTCCAATAATTTATCAAGCGAATTAGCTAAGAAGGAATACCGACGAAATAAGAAGCAAAATTCGGTGACATAATAAAGGAATTTGAACATGTCGCAAGAGAAAATAAGATTTGCCTTTATTAAACTCGCCAGATCATTTTCCATCAATGGATATCGATTAAACACGTTTGACTGCTATGATTGTAAATAAATCCCTTTTGCGCATGTGCATAACTACAGATCAATCCGACAGGAGAGTTTGAGTGATGAAAGTTGGACAGAGGAACTCGAAATCTCTGAGCAAGAAACACTTGGACAAACTTTTAAAAAATCCTGTCTTCTGGCAAATGTGCGTTATTAGACCTATGTGTCAGATGTGAAGAACACAAACTGTTATAAATGGCATATTTTGCGAGATTGACTTTTCTTTTCAATAGGTATATGTTACTGACTAAAATCTGGGATTAGGATTGTAGGCTAATTCAATTTTGCCATGGTTTGCTTAGCTAGATGCAGGTAGCCTATAGCCCCAGATAGGCCTACATCTCATTTCAGATAGTAGCCAAGGCAAGATGTGAACTGAAAGATTAGCAGCATGGTTTTCAAATTGACAGACTAAACATGGCCGTTAATAATTGCATAATAACACAAGGCTACAACAACAATACACTGAGGTCATAGGCTATTATTTTTTCATCGGTTTGCCAGCTCCACGTAGGCTAAACTAAGGGGCACAAATATTTACAGTAGCCTACAATGGCATATAAATGAATAGGCTACTTGATGACAACATATGCAGATGTTACATTCTCTACATCTAATATCAGTTTCATCGTGGAACTTTTTCCTATAAAACAGAAGCACAGATCTTTCCATAACTTCCAGTTAAAAATGTCCA
>NW_021822941.1:2845010-2847392 GCF_901001165.1 Salmo trutta | reverse complement strand
CACGATATCTCTGTTCTACATGACAGAATGTGTTCTATTTGACAATATCTCTGTTCTACATGACAGAATGTGTTCTATTTGACGATATCTCTGTTCTGAATGACAGAATGTGTTCTATTTGACGATATCTCTGTTCTGCATGACAGAATGTGTTCTATTTGACAATATCTCTGTTCTACATGACAGAATGTGTTCTATTTGACAATATCTCTGTTCTACATGACAGAATGTGTTCTATTTGACGATATCTCTGTTCTGCATGACAGAATGTGTTCTATTTGACGATATCTCTGTTCTGCATGACAGAATGTGTTCTATTTGACGATATCTCTGTTCTACATGACAGAATGTGTTCTATTTGACAATATCTCTGTTCTACATGACAGAATGTGTTCTATTTGACGATATCTCTGTTCTGCATGACAGAATGTGTTCTATTTGACGATATGTCTGTTCTACATGACAGAATGTGTTCTATTTGATGATATCTCTGTTCTACATGACAGACAGAAGAGTGTGGCTGTGTCCCAAATGGTCCCTTATTCCTCATATAGTGGTCCCCTATTCCCCATATAATGGTCCTCTATTCTCCATATAATGGTCCTCTATTCCCCATATAATGGTCCTCTATTCCCCATATAATGGTCCTCTATTCTCCATATAATGGTCCTCTATTCTCCATATAGGGGTCCTCTATTCTCCATATAACAGTCCCCTATTCTCCATATAACAGTCCCCTATTCCCCATATAACGTTCCCCTATTCCCCATATAACAGTCCCCTATTCCCCATATAACGGTCCCCTATTCCCCATATAACAGTCCCCTATTCTCCATATAACGGTCCCCTATTCCCCATATAACAGTCCCCTATTCCCCATATAACAGTCCCCTATTCCCCATATAACGGTCCCTATTCCCCATATAACGGTCCCCTATTCCCCATAACAGTCCCCTATTCCCCATATAACAGTCCCCTATTCCCCATATAACAGTCTCCTATTCCCCATATAACGGTCCCCTATTCCCCATATAACAGTCCCCGATTCTCCATATAACAGTCCCCTATTCCCATATAACAGTCCCCTATTCCCCATATAACAGTCCCCTATTCCCCATATAACGGTCCCTATTCCCCATATAAACAGTCCCTATTCCCCATATAACGGTCCCCTATTCCCCATATAACGGTCCCCTATTCCCCATATAACAGTCCCCTATTCCCCATATAACAGTCCCCTATTCCCCATATAACAGTCCCCTATTCCCCATATAACAGTCCCCTATTCCCCATATAACGGTCCCCTATTCCCCATATAACAGTCCCCTATTCCCCATATAACAGTCCCCTATTCCCCATATAACAGTCTCCTATTCCCCATATAACAGTCTCCTATTCCCCATATAACAGTCTCCTATTCCCCATATAACAGTCCCCTATTCCCCATATAACAGTCCCCTATTCCCCATATAACAGTCTCCTATTCCCCATATAACAGTCCCCTATTCCCCATATAACAGTCTCCTATTCCCATATAACAGTCCCCTATTCCCCATATAACAGTCTCCTATTCCCTTTCCACATAAGGTTCTGTCTGAAAGTGTCTGACTGTGTAGGGAAAAGAGGTCCATATGGGGGATAATGTATATGTGCCTCATATGAAGTCCATTATGTTGTAGTAGGAAGCTCTCAGCCCTACGGGGGGTTGGGAGGGGAACGTATGCCACTAGATATCAGGGGAATTGCTGAATGTAGCAAGAACAATCTGGCAACACACACACACATACACACACACACACACACACATACACACACACACACACACACACACATACACACACACACATACCCACGCACGCACACTCTCACACAAACACACATGCACACACGCACAGACACACACACACATCTTTGTGAGAACAAGCCTAACCTCTAGTTTTACGATGACATCTGTTACCACAGAACCCACAATGGTACTGTCCACATAACCCCTGTTGGTCTGAAGGAAACTCACAATGGTACTGTCCACATAACCCCTGTTGGTCTGAAGGAAACTCACAATGGTACGGTCCACATAACCCCTGTTGGTCTGAAGGAAACTCACAATGGTACTGTCCACATAACCCCCTGTTGGTCCTGAAGGAAACTCACAATGGTACGGTCCACATAAACCCCTGTTGGTCTGAAGGAAACTCACAATGGTACGGTCCACATAACCCCTGTTGGTCTGAAGGAAACTCACAATGGTACGGTCCACATAACCCATGTTGGTCTGAAGGAAACTCACAATGGTACAGTCCACATAACCCCTGTTGGTCTGAAGGAAACTCACAATGGTACGGTCCACATAACCCCTGTTGGTCTTAAGGAAACTCACAATGG